>NC_071087.1:163645413-163822913 GCF_027358695.1 Spea bombifrons
CAATCCACACGTATGCCAATCCACACATATACCAATCCACACACATACCAATCCACACATATACACCAATCCACACATATACACCAATCCACACATATACCAATCCACACACATACCAATCCACACATATACACCAATCCACACGCATACCAATCCACACACATACACCAATCCACACACATACCAATCCACACACATACCAATCCACACATATATACCAATCCACACATATATACCAATCCACACATCATATACACCAATCCACTCTCACTTAATGCTTTCCTACCTTTCCTTTCTTCTTTCAGCTTCTTTTCCACTTCTTCAGTTCTTCTCTGTCTTCTTCCGGGTCAGAGGGCCCGGACAGCGGTGGGCGTGGCTTCAGTGTTGTGCGCCGGGATCTGACAACAAACCCCGGCGCACAGCAGCTGTTGCCGCGCGGATCACAAGGGAGCGGTATCGGAGGTCTTTAACAGACCTCCGGCTCCCTTGAGTGATTTTAAGCCGGGTTCAACCCGCCCCCTGGAGTGAGGCGCCCTGTGCGGTCGCACACCCCAAAGGTCGGCCCTGCCCTAAGGGGCCGGGAAGCCCCCACCAGGGCCGGCCTTAGGGGTCTGCGGCCGCACAGGGTTTAAATTAAAACATCGGGGTTTTTTTTCAACTTTATTTAACATCCTCCATGTTAAATAAAGTTAAAAAAAACTTTATTTAACATGGAGGATGTTAAATAAAGTTAAAAAAACCCCGATGTTTTAATTTAAACCCTGTGCGGCCGCAGACCTGTAAGGCCGGCCCTGGTGGGGGCTTCCCGGCCCCTTAGAGTGGCGGACCCGGTCACAGTTGCGGCGGGCTTAAGGGGCAGGTGCCCCTTATGCCCTGCGTTAATGCGGACGTAGGTAGGGTAGGGGCCTGGAGCTGCAGCTCCATCAGCCCCTAAGTCAATGCGGCCCTGCCGTGGCCCGGCCCACCGGGCAAATGCCCGGTGTGCCCGATGGCCAGTCCGGGCCTGTGTGTATGTGTGTGTGTGTGTGTCTGTGTGTATGTGTGTGTGTGTGTATGTGTGTGTGTGTGTATGTGTGTGTGTATTTGTGTTGCTCAGTTTCTTTTTTGTCTATACATAAATTTGTATTTTTATTTGGTCGGCAAACAAGATGCCGGCAGATAAACGACCCCTTCTATGGCTCTGGTGGGATTTGGGCAGAATGGGTAGAGTGAGGGTGCAACCAAAACTTTGCCCAACGTTGATAGGGAGAAAGACCTTAAATTCTTCCTCCAGCTCACTTGACAGCTGTCTTACAGCAGGCAGAGCGCTTACATTAATGTATGAGTGGTTTGTGGGTGCCTGTGAACAATGGGGGCTCCCAAGACCCTCAATTAACCAAAGAGGCATGGTGGGGCAACAACGCAGTTCTGTATCATATCCACGGTGGTTGAGGGTCCTCTTCTGTTTCACGGAAGGTACTTCCTATAGATGATCACCTTAAGTTCCTCCAACCTACCACAGTCTCTACTCACGTTGAACGTATTTAAGACTCCCCACTCTTTACTACGACCATTCCATGGCCAGAGGTGACGTCTGAGGTCCATCATTTTGCATGTTGGCCCAATGAAAGGCATCACCGCCGTCTGCAGACTCCTCTTGGGCCGCCGCGACCGCATCCACCTTCTTCATCAGAATGATCTGGGGGCCGAGTCCTCTCCCTGGTGTTGATGCTTTAGATTATCACTAATTTGCACCAATTTTGCACGTTCCTCCGACGTCTGCTCCATGGATTGCTGTTGATGAAATAACCCCTGCCTCGTGTAATTTGTTAGCTCTTCTGTACTCTTTCTTCCCTACGGCCGCCTTGGGCTGTGTTTTATGTTTTTTATGATGAATTCTCTGGATTTTACACGGGTTCTGTTTGTTCAGCTGCACTTCAAGCGAAAAACTATTGACACTTCCCAAGCACGCAGGAGCCCAGGTACACAGACGGGGTTTTACGCGCGGAGGTTTGCTTGCGTGCGGCACAGACGCGGGGTGCGATCTACAAAGGATCCGAGCGGCTCGATATCTTGTGTTCCTGGACTCGCCTCCGTCTGGGGGCGCATTTAACGCCCGTCTTTGAATTCGGTTTCTAGGATAAGCGAGCGGATCAATGCCGGCGACGCACAATCTGCCTCGCATTCTATTCCGGGATCGTTAAGGTTTATTTACGCATTTTACAAACCGACACAAATGAAATCGCCCGCCGGAACGCGTTCAATGGAAACGTTCTCACTCAAATTAATGCAACGGTAAAATGTAACCAGATCTGCGATAAAAAACTATTTTTTTTGTCTGAACAGATAACGAGTGTTCCCAAAATCCATTTAAATCCAATTATTTCTTGGAACGCCAAAAGTCGTTGTTAAATTACTTTAAATTCCTTCGTCTTTTTCGGTATCGTTATATTTAATCATTTCCTCAGAAGCATTTTAAGAAATACCAGTTTGCCCGTAACGACAGTGAATGCTGCCGAACCGTATTACAAGTTCTTCGCCTTAACGGGGGATCGACCACTAATAAACATTCAGATTCCGGGGTTGATTCTAGAATAATAATGGCCAAAAACGAATTCAGCGCAGGCCCAGCCGATACCATTCAAAGAACGCGGTGTGGGAGAGCGCTGAGTATTGTGGTGGACGCGCGCCGTCCCAGATGTTTTCACTCTTCTTTCATTTCTTTTTGCTCGTATCTCCTCTCACTTTTCTCTTTTCTTTTTCTTTCTTCTTTACTTTCTTTCTATTTTTCTTCTCTTGTCTTTCATTTATCTCATTTCTCTCTCCTCTCATGTCCCCCTTTCCATGTTCTTCTCTATCCTTTCTCTCTTTTCCTGTTTGCTCTTCTCCCCTTCTTTCTCTCCTTTTTCCTCTCTCCATTTTAACTTTCTTCGCCTATCTCTGTTTTCTCCTATTTTTCATCTCTCCTTACTCTCCTTTTTCTATTCTCTATTTAGTCTCCTCATCCTCTCTTTTTCTCCCCTCTCTCTCGTATCCTCTTTTCTCTCCTGCCTCTCTTTTTCTTGCTCCTTCTCTCTTTTCTCTCCCCGTTTATTCTGTGTACCGAGGCAGAGATTTTAGTTGTCATCTGTAAAATCATCTATAAAATCTCGTTCCAGACCCACACCTTAAAGTGCAACTCCAAGCAACTTCCAAGAACGAGCATCTTCCGCCAGTCTAAAATTCCTCGAGAGATCTCTGCCAACATCAATGCGGAGGGCACCGGTAATCCCGGCAAATTATATTTCACTCGTTTCCTCACCTGTTTGGGTTTTTTTTAAAATTTGTACGTTTGCATTTGAATATTATTTTGTAAAATAAATAAATTAATAAAAGGTGGCACCCGGCGGATAGAGACCCCAAACCAAAACGGCCAGAAAGGGAATATATCGGCTCCAGGCGTAACAATGCGCCCCGATGCTTAAAAAAATACAACATTTTTTGTGGTGAGAACATGTTTCAGTAAAGCCCCGCCCATGGCCACGCCTCTAACCACGCCTCCTAAAGGTGTGTCTCTGGTTATTACCCGCTCCCACCACATGCGATAAATGCTAATCAGCGCTTGGTGTATTGTTTGGGATTTTAGGCCCCCTCGGGGCACTGATCAGCGGGGTATTTAAAGGGGTTTATAAAGCCCCTGCTTGTTTCTTCGCTGGCAGTCATTGGATGAACGGCACAGAACGCCTGACATCACGGACCCCCCAGCAATCCGGAGCAGGGTTTCGTTATATCATTTTTTTTGTCCACGTCCCAGAAAACGCAGCCAAAATAATATCGCTGACAGCCTTAAATAAGACGGCTCCGGGTCGGGCCTTTCATGGCTCTTTGGCAAGCGGAGCGCGGCGGCTTCTGTGCAATCCTTTTACTAGGAGACAAAAGCCCCTATTTATTAAAAAACGGAACGACTCGGCTGGTAAACACTGATCCGAAACGCAGATTCTGACCCAGAAACGGGGACAGCTGTGTCAACAAATACATTGTCATAAAACCCCTCTGAATGAGCAGACAGGACCGGGGGAAAAAGCCAGAGGATTTGGGAAAAATCCATAGATTTTATATATATGTCTCATGTGGGAAGGCGAGGACCGGGGGGGGGGCAGAAGCCGAGGTTAACGGAGGTAAAAGGAGGAGGCATTTAGTTAGGGATCAAAGTAAAGAATCCTTTCTTCACAGAAGTATTCATTTAAAAGTGCTTGGAACAACACGAGACGTTATTATTACCGGTATTATTATTATTATCATTATCTCAAAATGTTCTGTGGCCCCCAGCAGCCAGCAATCTGCCCGGCAACAGATATATGTGACTCTGGTCATGGGAGCTTACGATCTAGGATTAGCCGGGAACTGCTGGAGACTAAAAGCAGTTATAGGAGGGAGTTCTAAATGGACTCAGGCTTCCTGAGGATGGTGGGAGTTGCATTCCCTCTGCAGCTGGTTGGTTATTACTGCGCGGAGCTGAAATGGCCCCAGCGAAGAGAACGGATGCAATAATACTGAAAGCAATTTGTACGGCAAATAGAAAACATTTAATAGCAATGTAACCGTCGCTGCCCGTGCCGCGAGAAGCTTCCCTTATAACGTTTATGCGGAATTTACGGCAGGTTTATGAAATGTTATCTTTATTCCCGGCTCCAATTCTCCAAACCTGAATCAGTTCATGGTGATGTTTTAATATATTTTGAGAATAAATAACATAAGAATATTGTGATATAGCCAGCCCCCCTTTTACCTTCAGACCACTAATGCTCTTTATTCCTCCCCCGGTGCCATTCTCTTCTCCCCTCTTCCCCTATATTTTTTCACTGAAGGCACCCTTCCCTGCCCAGATGCCCTTCTTTCTCCCCTTTTTTCTACGAGCTCAGAATGTTTGCTGGGTTTGAAGGTATCTCATGCTCTCTCACACCCTCCCGCTCTCTCACACTCTCATTCACGCTCTCATTCATGCTCTCACACTCTCATTCATGCTCTCAATGTCTTCTTCTCTGCTGACTGCTTATGTGCCCCTGTCTCCTTTCCCGCTCATCCGCTTCTCTTGTGTCTTCTTTCTTTGTTAGGTTCTCCCCATGTCTTTGTGAACCTGGCCTCCCGGATTATATATTTTGGAACCCCCACTTGCCCCTTAGTAACTCACTGCAAATAAACACTGGCACACAGACTTACACACTCACGCCAACACACATGCACACACCCTACACACTCATGTTAACATATACTCCCTCTCACACACACTTATACACATTCATGCTCACACATTTACCCGTAAACATTCATGCTCACGCACACATACACATTTGCACATTTGTATCCTGCATCTTGTTCGCAGCTATAATTCACGCACCTGATCTCTGCTTCTTGACCTCTCAAGTCTGCTCAGTCTTGCATAATTCATAGTTGCCAAATGTTCTGTGTATGCAAAGACAGTCCCAATAACCAGGCTTATGTCCAACATTTCACTGCTTTGGCAAGTATCCTGATTATTGGAGCTACTGCCAGTTCTGAAATGGGCACGGCCCTTAAGAACCACAGCTGCCAACAGTCTTGATTTCCCTAGGATAGTCTTAATAATGTGAATTATGTCCCAGATGTTGGCCATGTTGGAACAAATCCACGTTGACTGCGGGATGCAGAGTGACTCTGCACAGGAGAGACATGAGAAGCATCCCGAGTAACATTTGATTTTAATATCTCCTACATTCCAAGGAGTGCAGAGCCGGTCTTAGTACGGGGTTAATGAGACAGCAACCCGAGATGCCTGAATTAGACAGGTGCCGATAATAACCCCAAATACCCTCCGTATACAACAAAAACACGGAGGATTCCGAGCTTCCTTTACCTTGTTGTAACACACATACCCCACATACCCCACGGCGGGGGCAATAAGGGTCACAGAGCCGTAACGAAAGATCTCAGCTCCTGGGGCGAGATCAGAAGTCATGCTACTTCCACGCTTGGAAGCAGAAAGAAGAGCAGGGGCATCGCCATTGGGCCCTTTTGCCCCACGGAAGTTACTGCCCTGGTATCAGCTTAGTAAACGTTAACAAGCAGGCAGTAAATGCGCAGGCAGTAAATGTAAATGTCTGATCTGTGAATGCCAATGACACCCTCGTCTCTTCAATTATTTCCTACAGGTTCCTCCGTCAGGGGCTGGTGATTAGAGACGGACGCCGCTATCCCCGCGCTCAGCCCGATGACTTATTTCATTTTCCCGTCGTTAGCATTTAACGAGGGCAAACAAGCAACCTCGAGAGGGTCACATTAAACTCGGCTAATTTGGTGGGGAAAGTGGAAACTCTTAATGACCGGTTTGACCTAAAAAGAGCAGTCGGAGGCTTCTGTGCAGCAGATGCTATCTGAGTTAGCAGAGCATGCGCCGTTCTCCATGCGCGGCTTAAACACGGAGCGTTAATCTTTACGCTGACCGAACGCACACGCAGAACGCGGCCCCCCTCGGCCGATACCCAGATGCTGATTGTTTCACGTCCAGGAGATCAATGACACGAGAAATAAGTCTGGGGGGTTTTAACCATTAAATGATCTCCCGATCAACGGCCGATTAACCCTTTCTAGTCATCAAACAGCAAAAAAAAGAGAGCAGAAATTATATATAAATAAATAATAGTAAAAAGAAATATGTAAATATTCTGGATATAGCTGCTGTCTGAGCTGGATTTTTATACACGAATACATAAAACAGGATTTTATTGGATGAATAAGAAGAGAAGTATAAAATACTTGTTATAACGGATGTCAGCGCAGCGTTATGGCCGCATGCGGTCTCATAATACAAGTTTATGTTCACCAAACCGATATCTCTGCAGTTTGATGACAATAAAATACACTCGGTTATGAGAGTTTGCAGACAATGAATGTAGAATAGAACGTATGCTTTGTCAAATAAACCGGATCCGAGACAAAATATATTTATGTAAGCGGGTTTTCTGAGAGGGTGGTAGAGGGGTGGAACAGCCTCTCGGTAGAAGTGGTAGAAGTTGATACAGTGAAGGTGAAGAAATTTCTTAGGGGACGGCCATAAACATGGTTATACATATCATTCTTTTTCACTGAAAGAAGGTGAGATGCTCTGTCATGGAAATTTAATGTGTGTGTGGCGGACAACCTCCTCTGCTGCTGCCGGTACTTCCACCGGGGCTTCTATGAATGAGCACGGGAAGGTCATGTGATGCCGGCGCGCCATCATAGAAGCCCCCAGAGGAAGTGCCGGCAGCAGCAAAGAGGAGGATCCGGGTCCCCTGCAGCGCTGCGGGGGATCTGGATCTTAGTTTTGTAGTCGGACTTCTATTTGACGGTATATATGACAAAAAATAATTGGCTTATCAGATGGGCTTTCTAACCTGCCACCAAATTCTATATATTTCTAATGTAAACATGTCTTATTTTACCGAGAAGGTGGTGGATAAGTGGAACAGCCTCCCAGCAGAGGTGGTAGAGGGTAATACAGTGAGGGTATTAAACATGCGCAGGATAGACATACGGCTCCTGAATCTAAGACGAGACCAACGACTGATTAAGGAGGAGAAACGGGGTTCTCAGCGCCCACATATGGAATCTTCATGAGATATGATGTTGGATATGTTTTAATCTTAATTGCAATTTCACTATAATTAACATTAATAACCCCTGTTTATTCACATAAAGAGCCGCGCTTCATTGTATTAACGGACGTTCTACATAGAATTCCCCGTTATTACATCAAACATAAATAAATGAGAAACATCCGACCGTACGATTATTTAGACTGCACTCTACTCCTTGGAATTGCATTGTAGTAGTTTAAGGGACGATGCACTTTAATGCATACGATAGCCGAGTGTCACCTTTACAATGGGATTTTCCTGCCAGTGATTGGCTGCTTTAACAAGCCACACCCCCGAGGGGTCACTGCGGTGCAGCTCTGGTGCTGCGGCGCTTTCAGCAGGCAAGTTCTTTGTTTCTTTTAGGCAGGTAAATATCGCGTATTACATTAATTATAAAGTTCTTTGAGATGCTTTGTTCGTTGATGGGGCTGCATGATCTGTAAACCTAAAAACTCCTACCCTTCTAATCACCCATGTAGTTAGGTTTCTATGCCGTTACCCCTACGCTATATACGATGGTGAATATCCGCTCATCCTGTTAACTTTATTTTCTCATCCAGCATCACTCTGTGTTATGAAAAGACGTCTTGGAATATTATAGCGGGCGTTATGATGTCTGGACATGATAAAACGGCGTCTAGCGCATGATCCTCTCAAGGTGTTGCAAGATGATTCTTGTTTGTTGCATTTGATACAAAGTTTCTCTTCAATACAATGTGAGGATTATTAGGAGCAGCCGGACACGTGAAGTGACAAGATCCGCGAAGGAATCCCTATGGTAGAGGTATGATGATGATTTTTAATGGTGGTTATAATGGTGGTTATAATGGTGGTTATAATGGTGGTTATAATGGTAGTTATAATGGTAGTTATAATGGTGGTTATAATGGTAGTTATAATGGTAGTTATAATGGTGGTTATAATGGTGGTTATAATGGTGGTTATAATGGTGGTTATAATGGTAGTTATAATGGTAGTTATAATGGTGGTTATAATGGTGGTTATAATGGTGGTTATAATGGTGGTTATAATGGTGGTTATAATGGTGGTTATAATGGTGGTTGTGGTTTGTGCACGTTTATACCCCAATGTGATATTATTATGAACCTCGGGGATTGTTCATTTTCTTTCATTTGGAATGGATCGGTATAATTGCATTACCAAACACACCTTCAAACACAAATGTATCACAAGTGTGTTTTTTGTCCAGTGCTCGTACCGGTTGGCCGGTAATTACTGCTGTCATTGACTGCACGCAATCTCATCATATAACAGCATGACTTAAGAGTGCGATACATTCCTATTTCCATTACAAAGCTGAATACGCTGCTATTGATGATATTAATCAAATATTAATGACCCCGATGCTTACACTCTGCAATCACCTGCTACACTTATTGTAGGCGATGTGATAGGGAGCATCAGGACTGTAGTTTCCATGTGGGTCATTAATTTACCAGTCGTGTGAGACTTTAATGTTTGCGAGTTAAAGGCGAGGGTATCCGAGTTCAATGTGAAGTTGCATGCCCTTGCCCGAAACTCTGAAAATCAACCCATCCGCTCTATTAACAGAGTCACGGCACAATGGCCAACCCCTCTTCCCCACATATCGTAAGGGGCTATTTTAATAACCCTGGGAGGGTATATGTCCATTTATAGATCACCTCCCAAAGCTGTGCCTCCTCTTCACCCCATCCTATTCCTCCCACGATGAGGGGTTTAACTGAAAAAACCCATGCCGGGGGGCATCTTTGCCCCCCATGCCCATTCAGGGGAAGGAGGTTTAAAAAGGAAAGAAAATACTATTTCGGTATTGTTTTTATGTTTAGTGGGATTTTCATGGATGTACTAAACACGAAATCGCGTAATCTTGGTTAAACAATCATCGGTTAAAACAGCAGGGTGTGAAATAGACTTGGTCATGCGAGCTTTTTCACTATATATATATATATTTTTTTAATTTTTAAATTCTTAACAAATTCCACACTGTTTCACGGAATAAAAGATTAATTAAATTACAGAGAATGCCACATGCGATAAAGGTAATGAAAAGACTCGCCGACAAAAGAAAGCTATAATCTGTATAGAGTGAGAGAATTCATATTCTGTTCATAAATTATTAGGAATATTATTAAAATATTTCATCTGTTACTAATATTTTCTAATGATTTTTTTTTGTGTGAAAGAGATGATTATATGTCATTCAAATTCCGCATCCAAAAAACCCGCAATAATATCCCCTCTCCGCTCATTTCAATTCATGTCGAATATTCTGGGAATACATTAAATAATGGATTTTGAAAACTAAATATTCTTCAAAATGACACTCGCCTTGGGGTCCCCGAAAATGCGCCTGCTGTTCGCCCCCCCCCACCCTCCGCAAGTCCTTCTCACTGGGAGCTTTGCAAACATCTCACGGGAAGCAAGCAGCATGAATAATCGCAGGCGCAAGCAGTGCCTGCGCGGTAATGTATTCGTTTTTCCCAGACACCCTCTGGGCTGCCATCTCTTTGCTCTCAGAGATAATGACACCTTCCTGAATCTCCGAAACGTATTTTAACCCCCTCTCCCCAGTCTTCTTCCTCTCCACCCCAGAGGACTGTTAAAAAGTCACAGACGGGGACGAGATCAAGGCTCGGATCTTCGCTTTTCCCGGTGGGAGTTAAAATACTTTCATCCACTTTTAGAATTTTTTTTTTCCCGTCAGTGAATGATAACCTTATGAAGAAAGAGCTGGGGAAAAAAAAGGCAAAAAGAGACCCAGACCTGACGGGTAATATTAGATTATTCTTCATCAGTATCCACGGCGTCTATTATGCGATTATTATCACTTTTAAAGTAGGAAGAGAGATGTCAATAAACTCATCGCTTGTGTTATTGACTTTTCACGATATTGGATTGTTCACAACATATTCTGTTATTTTGTATCAACGAGCCTTAATTAATTGAAAAGACAAAATGTTAAGTCTTTGCTTCATTTTCGAGATGGGGGTGGGGGGGTCTATAAACCCCCCCGCCAAAGACCATCTTCCTTCTAGGCTTTTTATTCGTATATATCATCCTAATGGGTAATTAGTAATGGGGTAATAAACAGCGCGGGGGAATATAATGGTGCTATAAAAATCAAGAAGTCATAATCAGGGCAAACAGTGGCCAATTAGCATTGTCTACAATATATTGAGGTGGAAGCTGCAGCTGCCCTCCTCCATTGTGTTCCAACGATTCTTGCCACTGATTGGCTGCTTGAAGCCGCTAATCAGTGACTGGAGGGCATTCCTAAAATAATATAATAATAATAATAATGGAGCCTTTCCGTGCATGCACACTGGGGTCTGAACATTCCTCCACCCGCAGCATTTGCTGAGACGGTATATTACAGGGCAGGCGATATGTTGGCCGAATGTCTTCTCCTGCATGGCATTCAGCTGGGGGTGAGGGAAGGGGCAAAAACCTATGGGGGGGACTCTGCAGAGCGAATCCCCCCATGTATTTGCAAAGGGGCCCCCATGTCAATCTAAAGGGGCCACGCATTTATCACATGCGTACGATGGATGGAGGGCCCCTTTACTTTCCCGTCCTGAGGTTCTCTTTCTTCTCCTCTCCCCATCTCTGCTGTTGGGGTTAAAGATAAAGACCTGCGGCTTATTCATTAGAAGAAGAAGAAAAGAATAAAAAGACTTCCGTTGATAGGAATAGAAGGATAATGTTCACCGCGACCGGCTAATCGCTTGAAACTTTGTGTCAGAATCTGAATTTGAGACATAAAGCTGGGTAATTGGCTCGGAGGGAATCGTCGTGCAGCTGGAAGACACCAAATCCCCATCGCGGAGAAGACATCCAGATGGATCAGCACCGATTTCGACGCATTACCTTCCCTCCCCGTACGTTCTTTTATGTTTACCCCATGAACTAACACTTAAATCGAGAACCCGGTTGTAACATAAACCGACGGCGCCCTGGAACGCAGCGAGCGCTTTGGGGATTGCCGGAGACATAATGTGGCTTCTGTTTCGTGGAGCCGTTTGCGCGGCAGGCACTTTGTATCACTTTGCCGAGTTCCCAAACGACGCCGATACATCACGGTTTGCGTCACCGCCGTGTGTTATTCTATCGGAACAGATGGGTTAAACTCGCTATGACCTCCCAAGACAGACTTTATGACTGCTTGGATGTCATTCTGCTCCAGTCACGGAGGGTAGATACACGCGTGTGTACGTCACGCTTTCATGTTTACACTCCCGTTTAACCCTTTGCTTTCTAAGGTCGGTAGGAGAAGTCTTCCTCTCGCCTCTCGAGTTCTGCCTCAATATCCTTCTGCCCCCAGCTACCCAAACTGCTAATTCACTCGCAGAGCCATGACTAAGGAACTTGGCGACTGATCTCGTGAAAATGTGGCCAGCGGCCCACCGGGCATTAGTCCAGAGTGCCAGATGGCCTAGCCATTAATAATTTTATGGGGGGCTGGCAGAACAGGGGTACCAGTAGCACGGGAGCTGGTGCTGTATGCCAATAGGACAGGGGCAGACAGAGACCTTTGTTTGTCTGGGGTGGTACTTGGTCCCTTAGTCCAAAAGGTGGTGGCCCTCCTCTGTGGAGAGGCCCGTGGCAGCCACAGCACAGACCTTCTTCTCCATTGTGCTGCGTAGCCTCAGTGCACCTTTGGCACCAGAGGACAGCTGCTGTGGCCCCTAAGAAAAAGCCTCCCCTTTTGGCCCATGTTAAAGGCGGCCCTGTGAATAATTAGAAGCCCTTCACGTGGCCAATTGCACATGAAGAGCATTAACATGAGGATGCAGGACAGTGTGATGGTTGCTCATAGGAGCTTACAATCTATTTTGGTTATGCTTACGCGTCAGAAGGAGAACCAAAATAGATTGCAAGCTCCCATGAGCAACAGTCTCTGCCTTCTTGGAGCATTTTAAAGAAATAAACTTTATATCTGACAACTTTACATGTTTTTTTTTTCGTTTTTTTTAATGACATAAAAATGAATTCCTAGTCTTTGGTGACAGAAAATGTTACTGCCCCTCCCCCCCAATCTATTTACCCCGAAGATATTCTCATCCTGACACCGACCCCCTTGTTATTCTAATGATAAATCCAATGAATGAATATGTAAATAATGTTACCATGCAGCACGGTAATTATTAAAGTCACGGATACGTTGCTCGAAATAAAATAAAAAAAATATATATATTATTCATGCGGAAGCCTGAAGAAACGAAATCGTGCTAATTGTACATTTTGCCTGTTTTACATATATTTGCATTTAAAACATTTAGACAAATAGGAAATTAACAAAGTGTTCGGTTCCATTGAAGAAAATGATTTACTGGGAGTGATGTCATGAATACTCAAACACATTTCCCCAGATCGTACAAATATTACGAACGTTGACGCGCACAACGGGCTCAGCTCGCTGATTTCCTCCCATCTTCTAGATGGCATGAGTAGGTTTAAAGCATACTGCCCAAGTGTCCTGGTTGTTGAGGGGCAGTCACGGTTTTCAGTGGGCAGTGGGGATCATGGGCCGGTTGGGGACATCCTCTGATCTCCCATGACTGGCCCAGGGAGCCGTACAATCAATGGAGGTCTCTTTGTATGATGGATTGGTCTTCCTGCTCAAGCCATGCCTTCACTCCTGCTCTCTCGTCACTACTCGTGCCCCCAATGCAGGTGTCTAGATTCAGACACCTGAAAGGTTGGGGGGAGGGTATGGCTTAAAGCACACCTGCCAGGTGTCCCGGTTGAGTCTGGCCAGTCTTTACGCCCCAGATGCTTCTGTTCTGCTTTTCTTTGCTTCCCCCTTTTCTAGAAGCTCAGGATGTTTGAAAAAGATCCATCCTTCTAACCACATCCGCTAAACAAAAGTCTCCCTGTTGGAAGGTGAATGTAATGAAGGTAAATGAATAATCAAATGTGCCAAACAATTCCTATGAAAAAATGGTAAATTTGGACCAAATCTTCGCTCCTTAAATTTGCTTTGTGGACCCACGAAAAAAAACTTACCGAGAAGCCTCACCCCAGGGCATCCTGAAGATGATGATAACATTCCCGGCTGTCCTCTTAAAGCTGATTTATCACCGGGAGCGCTTGAAGCCCATAAATCCGGGAAAATTGTGCCGTATTTTGGTCGGTTTGGTTGGAGTTCCCAGATTTATGCCCCCCATACCTGTCACAAACAATCCACCAACGCCTTCCATTAATCTACAGAATACAACAAGAATCCGCTTCTAACCTTCCGACACCGTCTAACATTTCACCCTCTTTTACGTTAAGCAAGTAAAGTGCTGCCCATCTGTCTTTTTATTCTTTCCTCTGAAATAATACATTTTTAAGAAGCTTTCTCGGTTTCTATGGAAACAATTTATCAGTGTCGCTATTTGTGTCATGTGACAATTAAAGGGGGCCCCCTGAACAATAAATCATAAGTATTTTCTGAAAACATTGATTCTTGAGAACTTAAAGCAGCCAATCAGTGGCAGGAAAATGATCCGAATAAAAAACATGGGAAGACTATCTGCACCGGTACATGGGGGGGGGTCTGAATAGACCCCCAACCTCATTTGTCAGTGCCCCTCCCCTGATTCCTGCACCAGTTTTATAACAGATCAGCCGTTTGCTTGAAATATGGTGTTCCAGCGCATGGATTTAGTATTAAAATAGCTCAATATCTCAAGCTCTTTAAAACAGACCATCATCAAATCTTTGTCCAAGAGTCAAACGTCTCCATAAAAGTCTTTTAAAGCTAAATTAAGATGATGTTTAAGCAGGAGATGCTTTCCACTCACCTTCTAAAGACGCGCATGAAAGGAATAAACACTCATGAAAGTGGTTTTTTTGTAGTAGCTGAAACGTTTTGATGTAGAGCTCACGCTGCAAGGCGAAATTAACTAGAATCAGGATTTTCACCGCTCTGTGAGACGAGCTAAATTACCGACGAGTAAAGTAATTCTGCTCTGTGTTCATCCCCTGTATAGATCAAAAAACATATATATATATATAACACGTATAGAAGGTATCACAATGCATTAGGAAATTAATGTGCTACCCGGCTGTTAAGAAAAAATGACGGTGGGCAATTTGTCCTGTGTATTGTATTAGCCAAAATGGCTAGCGACTGTATAGATCAAAATATGTTTTCCAGCTTACACCCCCTCAGTGTGTCGGGTCATCTAATGGGAAGGAGGTGCAGCAGAATAACAAACAACATGAAACTCGCCAAATCGCAAGGAATTCCTAATTGTGAACTGCCATTAAAAGGCTCATTAACCCCCGGCACCAACATCTATCACTCCCACCATCTTAAATGAAGAGGTTAATTGCACAAAGATTGTCATTAGTGCCGCGAGTGTAAAGTGACCCCAATGCCTTCATGCCAATTACTTTGTAAATGTTCTTTCGCCCGGATATCACTCATTATGATCTATCTTATTTTTAATCTCTGCTGATGGAACTTTTACACGATGGAGAAATGAATCTTCTGCTTTCATAAATGCCTGACAAGTGTCCCTGTTTAGTTCGGTCAGTCTCGCTCCCAAATTCCTGTGCCCCCCCCTTTCCTCCCCTGATGCTCTTCTTTGCTTTACTGATGCCCCTTTTGCCCTCTCTATCTCTAGGAGGTCGGAATGTTTGCTGGGTATGAGGGGATCGCAGGGTTCTACAGCCCTAAAAGCCCCGATAATGTGTATAGAAACAGCAGGGAACGGCTTCATAAATTAAACGGGGTAAATAACACCCATTATTCTTCTTCTAAATGCCCCACCCAGTTATATAAATACCCCTGCCCCAACCACGTCTCCAACTACACCCCCTAAAACAAAAAGTGCCCCCCTTTGACCCTCAGATATCTGGCCTGCCCTCTGTAATTGATCACCTTCATGGCTGATAGGCTGCTGTTGGGTTACTATGGCGACTCCCGCTGCTGAGGTTTGCATCCAGTTCTCTGTGCTTGTTTGGTTTGGTCTTGGCCCAGGGTTCTGTACTCGCCTCCCATGCCAGCTCCCTGCTGGATATAAACTGCTCCGTCCCGCTGCTTTGCTCACCTTTGCCTCTGCCTGTTGCGATGGTGGACATAGCCCCGCATGGTGAAAGTCAAATATTTCATGGCCGTTAGTGCTTGACTAAGCCCTCGGTCTTTTACCAGCTCAGTGGGCTACCTGGGCTCTTTCCGGTTGCCCGCAGTGCGTCCTGACCTGCCTTTTCTCCTGTGCTTATCGCACGTTAGATACCACTGGCACATGCTTCGATCATGTGGCCACAGAAACTTGCAGTCTTCATGTTTGGGGGCTTGCGGTTATTCTACCCTGTGACCTCATGCTTGTCAATGGACACCCTTCCCTAACGGTGGACCTCACCATTGCAAGTCTAACCAGAAGCTTATGTTTTTTTCACTTACTGAATGTAAGTTTGGGGTTATGACCTCATAACCTGGTGCCTTGCGTTTTCATGCGCATATATTGGTGAAGAGAAAGAGAAGAGATGTCTGTGTTAATGGACACCAATATCCTTCCCATAGAAGACCACCGAGGCTATGAGACCTAGCACCTCTCTTCTGCTAAAAGTATCCGGCACTGACGAAGACCTCAAAAGAAATGGGGCATAGAAGCGTCTTCTACCATTATTCCCGCTTTTCTCAGAGCTCTGTTTATCGGAAATATTTCTGTTTGTTTGTTGCATTTGGACGTTCTCCGCTACTCCGACATTCTCGCGTTCCACATAAAAGCAGCGAAAGCTCTTTATTATGTTTCACTTTGTAGAGTGGATCAGGATTTGCGGTCTGTATCCGGAGGATAATTCTTCCTGCTTTGTTGTGTGATCCATTATTATTATGACTTTGTAAAAAGTTGGTGGCGCGGGAATCCTTTGAAGCCGTACCCCTATGGTGAGACTTTATCCGAAAAAAACTTTCCAAAGAAGCTACGGATACGCCACGAAGCAGGTCTCACCCTCCCGAGGCGGCATAGACCATGGCGGGGTAAACGGGTTTTACCGTATGTAACGCCCGTGTGTTTGTTCCTATTGTGATGTGTTTGTCTAAGACCGAGAGAAATGCGCAGAACGAGAAGAGCTGATAACGCAAAGCAAACCTAATGTTTTATTCTTGTGTATTAAATAAAAAATAATCGACATATAAACCCAGTTTAAGACATTAAGAGTGATAGAGAGCATGAGAGAGTGAGTGAGAGTGAGTATGTGTGAGAGAGCATGAGAGAGTGAATGAGAGTGAGTATGTGTGAGTGAGTATGTGTGAGAGTGAGTATGTGAGAGTGAGTATGTGTGAGAGAGCATGTGTGAGAGAGCATGTGAGAGTAAGAAAATACTGTTTTTATTGAAATTAACATCAAACTTTTGGGGTGCAGCGTATATTCGGGACAATATGGCATTTATTGAGTTACATAGCACCAATATATTCCACAGCGTTGTACAATGGATAAACAGGACATAACAAGTAGTGCGTCACATAACAATTTGGAATTACAGAAACAGGAGATGAGGGGCACCCTGCTCACAGGAGCTTACAATCTAGAAGGAATTAGGGAATATTATAAAAGATAATTTCATTGAATTGTTCTAATACAGGGGTGTCCAACCTATGGCCCTCCGGCTGCTGCAGGACTACATCTCCCATAATGTTCTTTCAGCTAAGAAGCAGGCTGAGGGGTATGGGAGATGTAGTCCTGCAGCAGCTCGAGGGCCGCAGGTTGGACACCCCTGTTCTAATACACCGTGTGTATATTGCTTTCATTTCGACATTAGTTGGGGTTTTCCACACCAGTCCATCGAATTCAAGCCTTCCAAGTTACCATATCCAGAAAAAGGCAAAAACCCAGATTGAGCTTTTATATAATATTGTCCCAAAGGAGGTAAAAAAGAAATTGCCTTTGTCTTCTTGCCAGAGGGAGAATCCCGTGTAACTCTATATCCAAACTTATTGAGATCTCTACGTAAATCCATAGATCTTAATAGAGATGTAAATAAAGTCTGGGAATCTCTGCTGATGTCATAAGTGATGTCACAGGGGACCCATTTGTATAACGTTGCACCTGCGGGTTGGAACCCCGCGTTTTTGTTACGTTATAAGGAATAATACTGTTGATACAGTAATCTGCGGTAGGAATCTGTGCCCTCCGCTCCATGCCCCGGACCACCCTCACCCTGTCTCATTAAGAAAGTATCTAAATGAACACAGACATGTTCTGCTTGCAAAGCAAAGTTCTCGTTCTATAGCGGCTCAATATTTTTTTAAGGGGATTTCATTAATTGACCTCGCAAGATGCCACTTAATCCAAAATCAATGTTTTTTTAATTTGAATCCTACCGTGTCCGATATGGCTGCGCATCGACAGATTGTCGCTAACGTACTTGCACTTTTGCCAAGAGATTGCGTGACGCAGGATGTGGATTGTGTGTTTTTTATTGGTAAACAGGCCTGGAATGGCCATCAGTCACACCGGCCAAAGTACCAGTCGGCCACTGGCCATGGGCGCCCTGTACTCACCCTATCTGCCCCTCCAGCACGGGCACCTTCTTCAAGTGACTACTGAGAAGCACCGGTCTTCACAGAAACTACATCTCAGTCTAAAGTAAAGTTCCTCAGGTGAGGAAAGCTTGTTCCTCTGACCTTACAGTAGAGTGGGTTCTATGATGCCCAAGGTGCTTACAGACCACGGCGTGTATGGTGCGGGGCACTGGGACTGTACTGGTGTATGGAACGAGCACTGGGACTGCCGGTAAAAGCACTGTACAGAACTTCAGACCCTTCAGTGCACTTTAAAGTGCCCTAGCCTATGGCTGCTGAGGGGAGAAGACTTTTCATGACACTAGACATGAGCTGGGACCAGCACTTTTTTGTTTCTTTTGTGTATGTTTTTCTTTTTATTTCAGAATGTTTATATAAATTTGATGTTCAATGAAAAATTGTCACACTGAAGTCAGAGCCAGTCTTTTTGGGAGGGTCACTATTGAAGATTTCAGTGGGTGAAGATCTGGCCCTCCCTTGGCTTCAGCCTTGGAGGGAAGGAAGGGGTGCATATGCCCCGTGAATATTAGGGGCCTGGTATATACTTTGGAGCACCTTGATCACCCTTTATTGATCAATGACCAGAAAGCGCGAGTCACCTCGGGCTTATTAATTTTCTCACATTTGCCACTTTGGTGCCTGTGTGTAATATCACAGCCTCTCGTGAATCTTGTGTCTCAATCACCGGGAGCAGAGATTTGTGTTATTTCTCTGTGGCACAAAAAATGAGCCTTTAGGCAACGTCAAAGATTTCGGCCATATTCGTCAAGGAACAAGGAGCCAAATTAATAAAAGTGTGAACCAGCTCATTTCTGGCTCATAGGTTAACCTGTCCCCTGCACAATGAGAAAAACCGCACAGTTTTGGAGTAAAATATGAAGTTCTTCTATATTGGGGGGGGGAATACATATTTGTATAAAGTATTGTGCCACAGAGGGGGGGCATAGAGAAGTCTCTGCTGGGGCATTGAGATGGCCTAGAATCTGTTCCAATGAGTCCTTGGCTGTGATGAGTTTTTTGACCACATGTCTGATTTCACTTTCTCCAGTTGGGTTTCCTTCCCAAACCTGACAGCATCCTGTGCCGGTAAGAACGGAGGAGCTGTCTGAGACAAGCAAATCGGGAGAGTGTTTAATGTGCCAAAGGCACTGTGGGACTACTGGGAGGGCCTATGTAAATAAGGAAAGAGGGTATAAAGCATTCTGGGAAGTCTGTGCTAAGGTTGGATATACAGGGTTTAAAGCACTCTGTGCTGAAGGCGGAAATATGCAAATACGGTCAAACAATACAAATCACTCTGGGTCTGAGGTCGGACAGAAAGGGTATAAAGCGCTGAGAACAGGGTTCCAGACAATCTGGGCTGAACACGCTGTGGGAATACTACATGTAGGTTTGCAAATAAAGACACAGATCAGGAAAAACTGGGAATTCTGTGCTGAGGTCTAATGGGAAGGGTTTAAAGCATTCTGGAAAGTTCTCTGTCCTCCCTGACCTATGTCCTTATTTGCATATCTCTGCCTAGTATTCCTTCATAGATTTTGGCCTACAGAGCTTTATACGCATTCTGTCCGGTCTCAGACCAGAATTCCCAGATTGCTTCCTGAGCTTTGTCCTGATATTCATGGCTCTGCCCAGTATTATCAGAGCAGTTTTGGTCCGATATACTTTGTATATTGTGCTCATATTTTTCTGATTCCGCCTAGTATTTACATGTCTCCACCTAGTATTCTAACAGTGCTTTTGGCCCAAGTCTGACCTTGTTTGCATATCTCCGCCCAGAAATTCCAGGCAGTTTTTAGCCCAGAGTCTCTCCACTATCCTTATTTACATATCGCTGCATAGTATTCCCAGAGTGCTTTCTGCCCTGTGTTGTTATTTGCATGTCTCCACCTAGTATTGCCAGAGTTCTTTAAACCCTGCCCATCTGACCTCCGCCCAGAAAGCTTCCTAATTGTCAGAAAACCGCATGGAATTCTCAGAGTGCTCTATATCCTCTTTACTAATTTCCATATCTCTGCCCAAAATCTCCAAAGAGCTTCTTGATCTTATTTGCATATCTCCGCCTAGTATTCCTACTTTTACCTTGTGTTTTTTTTTTATTTGCATGACTCCACCTATCAGAGAGACAGGGTTTAAAGCAGGCTTGTAATACTAGACGGAGATATGCAAATAAAGACAACAATCAGGATCTAGGCAGAGACACGGTTTAAGACAATCTTGGCTGAAAGCACATTGAGGATACTAGATGGAGATATGCAAATAAGGACAGAGACCAGGAAGCACTCTAGGAAATCTGGGCTGAGATCGGATATTGGCAGGATTTAACGCATTCTGGAAAGTCCTTCCTGAACTGTGTCCTTATTTGCATATCTCTGCCCAGTAATCCCTCAGGACTGTGTTGAGGGAGCATTCCAGCCTCTATCTACATTTGCATATCTCCGCTTATTATTCCCACAGAACTTTCCACCTAGAAGGCTTTATACCGTGCTAACAACAGTTTGACCTTGTTTGCATATCTCCACCCAGAAATCCCAGAACTTTCATCCCAGAGAAATGTCTATCCTTATTTGCATATCTTTGCCTATTATTTTAAAATTCTGTTTAAAAACCTCTCTGACCTCAGGCCAGAATTCCCAGAATGCTTTCTATTTTTCATCCGTATTTACAAATTTCAGGCGGGAATTCACAGATTGCTTCCTGATCTGTGTCCTTATTTGCATGTCCACGCCTATTATTCCTACAGGACCCACTTGTTATTTGTATATCTCATAAAGCATCCCCACAATGCTTTATATCCTGTTATTATTTGCATGTCTCTTCAGGGTATTTCTAGAGAATTTTTCCAAGCGTTTTAAACCCCACCCATCCGACCTCAGGCCAGAATTCTTAAAAAGTATTTTTTTCATCTCTCTCACTATTTTGGGGGGTTTTTGGGGGGTTGGGGTTTTTTTTTTTTTTTTTTACAAGTAGAGGTTTACTATTTCAAAAGAGCTACCAAATTCCCCTCCTCGCTAGAAAAAAAGCAGACGTTTTCAGGAGACCTGACTCCATCTTGGAACTCCTACTGCGCTTTCTGAATTTTTGTATTAAAACTCCAAAACACATCCTCCACAAACACCAACCCAACCAAACACAAGGAAAAAATATTTTTACACTGTGCTTCCACTGGAAGCTCCAGCCCTTTAGGTTAGTGTGATAAACATTTTCACGCACACCTAACCTATAATGCTATCTCAGCATTAAGGTCGGAGGACCGCTCACAGGTACTCACTTGATCTTAGCCAAAGGGCCGTGAAGCACACGTTGCCGCTCCGTGGAACGATCAGATGAGGCTACTGCTGCGAAAGCCATGTGTGATTATTGGGTGGATCTGTGGAAATAAAGGCAAAGGTCCGGGAGGAATTTGTGGTGGAGACTTGCAAATAATGAGTCTTTAACACACTGTACTAAAAGTTGGATTACTAGGTGGAGATATGCAAAAATTAACAGATGAAAGAAGCTCTCAGGGGAAGGCAGTGTAAGAATACTAGGCAGGGATATGCAAATATGGACACAGATCAGAAAGCACTGTGGGAATACTAGGCAGGGATATGTAAATAAGGATAGACATCAGTCTGGACTGAAAGCTCCCTGGGAATTCTGGGTGGAGATATGCAAATAAGGTCATGCTTTAATGAACTCTTGTGAATTCTGGGCTGGGACATGCAAATAATAACACAGGATATAAAGCATTGTGGGAATACTAGGTGGATATATGCAAATAAGAATAGTGGATAGACATAAAAAAGCTCCCTGGGAATTCTGGGAGTACATATGCAAATTACAAGGGGGTCTAATGAAACCTTTGGCCAAGGGCCCTGTAGGAACACTAGGCAAACATGTAAATAAGGACACAGATCAGGAAGCAGTCAGGGGATTCTAGGCAGAGAAATTTAAATAAGGAAGAAGGATAGAAAGCATTCTAGTGCAAAACGTGCTTACCAGGGTATGCAGAAAAAAGTGAAGTGCGTTTTACCTCACACAAACACCATAGTGCACAGTGCCCGGTCTTGGACCAAAGACTGGGGACAAATTGGGGCTTCATGCCAAAAGGCCAAGAAGCACACTTTGCCGCTCAGTGGAACAGGTACTGTGGGCAGTGGCTGCAGATTTTGGCATTGTTGGGTCCCTGAACATTACATAGTTACATAGGCACATAGGCACAAAAAAGACATGCGTCCATCAAGTTCAGCCTTTCCTATATCTGTTAATTTGTTGCTGTTGATCCAAAAGAAGGCAAAAAAACCCCGGCTTCGCTCTTTCCAATTTTGCAGTAACCAGGGAAAAAAATTCCTTCTTGACCCCAAAATGGCAGTCAGATTTCTCCTTGGATCAATCAGCTGTTTCCCCATAATTAAAGATTATATCCCCGAATATTATGTTTTTCCAGGTATTCATCCAGTTGCTGTTTAAACGTCTGTACAGACTCCGATAAAACTACCTCTGCAGGCAGAGAATTCCACATCCTTACTGCCCTTACTGTAAAAAAACCCTTTCCTCTGCTTTAGTCTAAATCTCCTTTCTTCCAGTCTAAACGCATGACCACGTGTCCTATGCATAGTCCTGTTTATGAACAGATTTCCACACAATGGTTTGTATTGGCCCCGAATATATTTATAAAACGTTATCATATCCCCTCTGAGGCGACGTTTTTCTAAACTAAACAGATTTAAATTAGTTAACCTTTCTTCATAACTATAGCGCTCCATTCCTTTTATTAATTTTGTAGCCCGCCTCTGCACCCTTTCTAGTGCTGATATCCTTCTTTAGAAAAGGTGCCCAAAATTGTACAGCATACTCAAGGTGCGGCCTTACCATTGATTTATACAGAGACCAGCCCCATATAGTTTATACTGTAGTATAGCTCTTATAATTATATTATATAGCTCTAATTTAAATATTTTAGAATACTAGGTGGGGCTATGCAAATGATGAAACAGATCAAGAAGCTCTCATGGGATTCTGGGTGGAGATATGCAAATAGTGACAGAGAATGGAAAATACTCTAATAATTCTGGGATGGGGTCAGGCTGGTAGGCTTTAAAACACCCTGGAAAGTTTTCTATAAATACTTGGCAGAAATACTATACTATGCCATACTATGCAATAAGGATAGATATTACTCTGGGATGAAAGCTCCCTGGGAATTCTGGGTGGAGATATGCAAACAAGGTCATTTGCTATTAAGGACACAGGGTATAAAACACTGAAGTTGTACTGTAACGTGCATTGGCCTGCGCTGCGTCGCAGTACTATTTATCATCTTTCTACGAATTCCTGTAAAAACAGACATCAACCTGTTTTATCGTTTTCTTATTGTATTAATAAACTTAACACAGGGTATAAAGCACTATAGGCAGAAAGTACTATGGGAATACTAGGCCGAGATATGCAAATAAGGACACAGGTGAGGAAGGTAGAGAACTTTCCAAAATGTTGCCATTTTACCACTTCCCAGATTTCTCAGAATGCTTCCTGATCTCTGTCTTTATTTGCATATCACCATCCAGTGTTCCAAGGCAACTTTCAGCACAGAGTGCTTTGAACCCTGTCTTTCTGACAGGCGGAGTCATGCAAATAAAACCTTGGGGAAGAAAGCTTTGTGGGAATACTAGATGGAAATATGTAAATAAAGACACCGGTAGGATCTTTGATGAGACATGCAAATAAAGACTCTGTATTAAAAGTTATCTGGAAGTACTAGGTGGAGACATGCAAATAAACATAGAATATAAAGCATTGTGGGAATACCAGGCAGAGATAACATGTCGGTCTACCTTCAACCCAGGGCCCTTTAAGAATACTAGCCGTGGACATGCAAATTTATGACGCAGATAAGAAAGCAGTCTGGTAATTCTAGGCAGATATATTTAAATAAGGACGAAGGATAGAAAGCATTCTGGGAACCTTGGGCTGAGGGCAGACAGGTTTCAAACACTCTGGAGTTTTCTGTAAATTCTGGGCGGAGACATTCAAATAAGGATAGTGGATAGACATTACTCTGGGATAAAAGCTCTTTGGGAGTTCTGAGTGGAGATATGCAAACCAGGTCAGACAAGGTTGTTGTTGGGACTTGCAATTAAGGATGCAGGGTATAAATCACTCTAGACAGAAAGTTCTGTGGGAATACTAGGCGGAGATATGCAAATAAGGACATAGATCAGAAAGCACTTAGGGAATTCTGGGCGGAGGTCAGATGGGCAGGGTTTAAAGGACTCTGGAAAGTTCTATGGAAATACTAGGTAGAGAAATGCGAATAATAACAGATGGCAATACATATGTAAATAAGGATAGTTGGTAGACATTACTCTGGGCTGAAAGCTCCTGAGAACTCTGGGCGGAGATATGCAAATATAGACAGAAATCAGAATCTAGGCTGAGACATGCAAATAGGGTCATGGAGAAATTTGGGAACGCTATTAGGAAGCAATGCAAATAAGGACACAGGGTAGAAAGCAGTTTGGGAATACTAGGTGGAGATATGTAAATAAGTTGGTAGGCAGACATTAGTTTGGGCTAAAAGCTGCCTGGCATTAATGGGTGGAGATATACAAACAAGGTCACACTTTGACTGGACCGAAAGGATATAAAGCACTGTAGGCCAAAATCTATGAGGGAATACTAGGCGGAGATATGCAAATCAAGACAGAGGGTTAAAAGCATCCTCGACACAGCCCTGTGGGAATTCTAGGTGTGGACATGTAAAAAATAGGTCAGGGAGGACAGAGAACTCTCCAGAATGCTTTAAGCCTTTTCCATCCAACCTCAGCACAGAATTCCCAGAGTGCTTTCTGGTCTGTGTCTTTATTTGCATATCTCCATCTAGTATCCCCAAAGTGCTTTCAGCCCAGAATGTCTTAAACCCAGTCCTAATTTGCATATATCCGCCTCGTATTCCAAGACAAATTTCAGCACGGACTGCTTTAAACCCCGTTTTTCTGCAGGGTCATAAGCCCAGCGGGAATACTAGGCGGAGATATGCAAATAGGGACACAGATCATGAAGCTCTCAGGAGATTTTGGGCAAAAATATTGAAATGCAGACAGAGGAAATAAAGCACTCAGGGAATTCCGGGTAGAAGTCAGACATTCATGGTTTTTAAAGCGCTCTGGCCCGAATGCACTGTGGGCACACTAGGTGGAGATATGCAAATAAGGACACCTATCAGAAAGAACTTTGGGAATTCTGGGCTGAGGTCAGATAGGCTCTGTAAAGGACTCTGGAAATACTAGGTGGAGACATGCAATAAGGATAGTGGAGGGACTCTGGCTAAAAGCTGCCTACAAATTCTGGGTGGAGATATGCAAACATGGTCAGACTTGGGCCAAAAGCACTTTGGGAATACTAGGCGGAGACATGTAAATGAGGACAGGGGCTATGAAGCAAGTAGGAATACTATGCGGAGTCAGAGAAATAAGTGCACAATATAAAAAATAAATTGGACCAAAACTCTGGCCTTAGGCCTGGGATAGCATGAAGCCCCGAGGTTGCAATCTGTCCCTGGTCTTTGGTTGAAATCTGGGCGCTGTGCACTACGGTGTTGGTGTGAAGTTAAGCGCACTTCACCTTTTTTGTGTCACATGCTGGTAAGCACTTTTATTTTTGTATATACTAGCCCCCGCCTTATGCCTCGGTGTGCGGTGTATACAGGGTACATTTTTAATAACACAGCAGCATAAGGCCTAGAGATTTCATGGGGAATATTATTGTACATAATTACACTGGTTTGTTTTTTTTTTTGCTGAGGACATGTGAGTTTTTTTTTATTGATATAAACTGCTTCAGCAACACAGTACATGTTTTTTTTGTACACATAAAAGCCAAAATGGAGCCGGCCCCACTAAATTGATCCTCTAGCAACTGTCCCAGAGGTCCTAACCTTTGCAGGGAGGGACCAAGAAGACCCCCGAAAAAAAGGATGAAGGGACCTGGGATCAATTGCGGTTTTTTTTCTTGACTGCAGCGCCACAGGCCTTGGGGCTTCAAAAAACAAAAAAACAAAAAAACAAAAAAAAACAAAAACAAAAACAAAAAAACAGACCAGCTTTCTGATCAGTGCCTTTATTTGCATATCTCCGCCTAGTATTCCCACAGTGCTTTCGGTCTGTAACCCTGTCCTTATTTCTCAGCCCAGATCCTGATCAGTGTCTTTATTTGCATATCTCCGCCTAGTATTCCTAGACAACTTTCAGCACAGAGTGGTGTAAACCCTGTTATCCGATAGGTGGAGTCGGGGTAGAAAGCATTGTGTAAATACTAGGCGGAGATATGTAAATAGGGACTGGGGGTAGGCCGTACTCTGGGCTGATACATGCAAATAGGATCACAGGTCATGGAGAAATCTGTGAATTCTAGGCCGAAGCATGCAAATAAGGACAGTTCAACCTTCAAGGACAGGGCTATTTTTTGAAAACAAAATTTTTCAAAAAAGTTTTAACATTTCTGTGGTGCTCGTATTTAGCTGTAATTTTCTTCTCTCTTGTTTTCTGAACCCAAACAAATTATATGTTATATCAACTAATTTACTAAATAAAAAAATATGGTTACCATTACTCATCTACAAAAGCTAATGAAAAGCTGCTCAATAGATTATATCTGTCCTGAGTTTAGAAATACCCAATGCATTTATGTTTTTATTGTGTGTGTTGTAAGTCAATATATGCAAGTAGAGTTTTACTATTTCAAAAGAGCTACCAAATTCCCCTCCTTACCAGATAAAAACAAACATTTTCAGGGGACCTAACTCCATCTTCAAACTTCTACTGTGCTTTCTGAGTTTTTGTATTAAAAAAACAAAAAAAAGAAAGAGAAAAAGAAAGGAAAAGAATAAGGGAGGAGGGAGAGAAAAAAAACAAAACAAACCAAACAAACCAAAGAAAAACAAAACAAAAAAAAACAAAACAAACAAACAAACAAAAAAAAATAAAACTTTTTTTACCCTGTGCTTCCAATGGAAGCCCGGCCCTTTAGGTTGGTGTGATAACAAAATGTCACGCACACCTACCCTAAAAGGATGGGGGCTAGTGCATGCAAAAATAAAAAGTCTGAAGTGTAAAACATGCTTAACCCCACACAACATGATTGTACACGGCGCCCAGGCTTAGATCACAACCTCATGCTGACAAGTCCCATAAAAGATGAAACAGCCAGGCTTTACCATTATTTGACAAAATAAAATATTAGGAATTTTGCATCAGAAATCCGCGCAGTTCAAGGGGGACTGTTGGGCCCTGACCTTCTGGTGGGACTTGGGTGGTCCCCCACAACTATTCAAGGGGGACCTCTGGGCCCTGGCCTTCTAGCAGATGTCAGGGGGGTGTCCCCTTACAGAAGGTCAAGAGGGATTGCTGGGCCCTGGTCTTGTGGCAGTATCTGGGTGGTCCGCCACAGATGTTTAAGGGGGACCACTGGGCCCTGGCCATCTGGGCAGTCCCCCACAGAAGTTCAAGGGGGAACTGGCAGGATCTGGGCAGTCCCCCACAGAAGTTCAAGGGGGAACTGACGGGATCTGGGCGGTCCCCCACAGAAGTTCAAGGGGGAACTGGTGGGATCTGGGCGGTTCCCCACAGAGAAAAAAAAAAAAAGGTGATCTGGTTATTACCCGGTCTTGGATTAAAGATGGGGGACATGTTTTGACCTCGGGGCTTCATGCAAATCTCAGGATTCAGGCCAGCGGGCTTAGCTTTCCCTCTCTCACAGGAACTCATTTGATCTTAGCCAAAAGGCCGAGAAGCACACTTTGCCGCTCCGTGGAAGAACTAGATAAGGCCACTGCTGTAAGTTTTGGAGAAGGAAGCAATCTTTGATCTCTATTTCCATGTGTTGAAACTTGTGATATGCGTGGCACATCAATTGCTATCAAGGGGTTAACATACTCTCTTATCAAAAGCCATGGGTGGAGATATGCAAATAAGGACAAAGGCCAGGGTGCAATTTGGGAATTTGTGGTGGAGACTTGCAAATAATGAGTCTTTAACACACTGTACTAAAAGCTCTCTTGAAATACTAGGCGGAGATATGCAAAAAAAAATAAACAGATCAAAGGAGCTCTCAGGGGAGCTGAGGTCAGAAATCTGGGCTGAAGGCAATGTGAGAATACTAGGCAGGGATATGCAAACAGCGTTTTCTGCAAATACTAGACGGGGATATGCAAATTAGGATAGTGGATAGACATTACTCTGGGATGAAAGCTCCTTGGGAATTCTGGGCAGAGATATACAAAAAAGGACACAGGGTATGAAGCACTCCAGCCCGAAAGTTCTGTGGGGATACTAGGCGGAGATATGCAAATATAACAAGCGCATGGAGGGGTCCGAAGTGAAAAACATACTTACTAGGGCATGCAGAAAAAAGTGAAGTGTGCTTTACCTCACACAAACACCATAGTGCACAGTGCCCAGTCTCAGACCAAAGATGGCTGACAAATTGGGGCTTCATGCTATCCCGGGCCTAAGGCCAGAGGACTGAGCTTTCCCTCTCTCACAGGAACTTGTTTGATCTTAGTCAAAAGGCCGAGAAGCACGCTTTGCCGCTCGGTGGAACAGGCACACTGGGCCGTGGCTGCAGGTTTTGGCATTGTTGAGTCCCTGAACATTGAGTCAGTACCGCAGCAGCTGTATACTGTGGGTACTAGGTGAAGATATGCAAATATGGAAAAAGCTTTTAGAATAGTAGGCTGGGATATGCAAATGGTGACACAGATCAAGAAGCTCTCATGGGATTCTGGGTGGAGATATGCAAAAAATTACAGAGAATGGAAAATACTCTAATAATTCTGGGACGAGGTTCCTGATCTGTGTCTTTATTTGCATATCTCCTCCCAGTATTACAAGGCAACTTTCTGCACAGAGCGCTTTAAACCCTGTCTTTCCGACAGGTGGAGTCATGCAAATAAAACCTCGGGGTAGAAAGCTTTGTGGGAATACTAGGCGGAAATATGTAAATAAAGACACCGGCAGGATCTTGGATGAGACATGCAAAGAATGACAGGGTTTAAAGCACTCTGTATCGAAAGCTCTCTTGGAATACTAGGTGGGGATATGCAAAACTGAACACAGATGGAAAAAGCTCTCAATGGAATTCTGTGTGGGGATATGCAAATAATGACAGATGATAGCAAGAACTTTAAGAGTTCTGTTCAAAGATTAGATGGACAGGGTTTAGAGCATTCTAGAAAGGCCAGAACACTATTGAGAGCGTTGATGAAGGCTTGGCACAGCCTCCGAAGAACTCGCTTAAAAGTTGCTGTTAAGACACGGTAATCTGGGAAACAACGAGAATACCGTCGCTGGGTCCTATATGATTTGTGGTTTGCGGCTGCTCAATGTCTGGTGTAATCTGGTTTGATGAAGATACTTCTATGCTATGGGTTAGAATCTATGCCGGTATGGGGGTTATTCTACCAATGGCTGATACATGGCTAGACGGTCATACGCTAGTCATGTGATTGTGGATTGCGTGGCTTCATCGTTTCAAAGTTCTCAGTGACATAGTTACCATTTTTCGATAAAGAACAAAGTAAAGCGTTAATAAGATATCTGCTTCTCCCAAACAATACAGATTAATAAAAAATAATTACCCTGCGCGGCGATATATTCTGTGATGCGGCTTAGGACTGGAAGATGAAAGTCTCCATCCAATTAAAACTCAAAACCACAAGAAGAATGGTTCCTTAGCGAGTGGCGCGGGATCGTTCAGAGAGTGCCAAGTACTCGCTAATACGGCGGGACGTCTCCCCCATTCTATCACTAGAAGCTCATTATGCAAATGACCAGAAAAAAAAGTTAAATGTGCTTAATGGGCAAAAAAAAGCAAAAAAGCCAAATAAAATGAAAAATAGTCTCCCAGACAGAACACGGAACCAGATAATCAGTAAAACATTTATTGTGTAACAATGTTTCTCATTTTTGTAAGCGGACGAATATCTTTTATTAAAACTGTTTGTTTTGCAGGCTTCACGCTCCGCCGAAATCAAAGTGACAGATGCCGAGAAAGGCACATGTTTTTTTAATTTTACTACTTTTATTCCATAATAAGATTTTGAGCCGTGTTTATGGCCGGTTTTAATAATTGGCTGCTGAAATGTGAAACTGAAAGCCTTTTTTTCTCTCTCCCTTTTAGAAAATGAAAGATATTGGGCAAGAGAAAGAAAAATAAAAAATAAAAAACGTGGGGTTCCCCTCTGACCGCGTTATCTGGGGTGATAAAGGTTCTTTTCTCCAATCAGAGGAGAGGTACACTTTCTCCCCCTTTTGTATATTTTCTGTGCATATTTACAGGTTCTGGCCAAACTTTAGGGTTAACCCCTCGTGTCACACAGGTGCCTTGTTAGTGGTGTCCACAGAAGTCCCACTGATTCAGCTCTTGGTAAGCAATCTAGCCTTGAAAAATGAGACAGGACTTGCCAAATCGGGGTACGTTGATGTAGTAGGGGGTTAAGGGGTATACGGCCGTAGAGTGTGACGGAATCCCCAATATTTATCCCGCAGAGAGGTGCTTCTTGAATGCCGTTTGTTGGGCATGCGCTGAATTCCATCTTTTTTTTGGTGTATTTATTGGCGTACCTGCACCGGGTTTGCACCTGTATCCTATGGGTTGCGGAAGCGGGTTCTTGACACTCCCCATTCCCCCCTTAAATGGGGGTGTGTCCCGCGACGTCAGCGAGAACGCCCACCGATGACGGCAGGAACACCCACTGATGTCAGTGGGACCGCCCACGAGGTCAGCACGTAGTCCTCTCCGCATCCGGCAAGGGGGGCTTCGGATGGCCGCAGCCTAAAATCTCCCAGGTATGTTTATTGGTCATTATTATTCCAGCAGCGACCCTGGAATCTGAATGTTTACGGCTTTAATGCCTTTTAGGTTGTGCGCCTGTCCTTTCTGTATATTTTTTGGATTTTTTTTTTCAGTAGGGGAAGGACACTCTTAGGGTCTGCAAACCCCATTTAGCAAAGCCGGACCGCGTCGACGTCTCCAACAAACTAAATTCATTTATTGAAAAACTTCCGGTTTCTGATAATCTGGTTAAAAAGTTCTATTTTAGCTCAGTGAAGCTGAAATCTGTAGCTAATTGTTCCCAAAATCTCATCTGTCCTGAAATCCCCTCACAACGGCCATAATCACCAGCCTAACAACGGAGGGGCGGGGGAGGGGAGATAACTTAATGGGGAGGAATAATCGAGCAGATCCTCAGAACAGAAAGGTTAGATCGCTGCACATTTATTGCCTATTTTTTTTCCCATTTCTTTCCAATCCGTATTTTTTTTTCTTTTCTCTATTTTTGGATGATCTGTTTATGAAAATTGTACTCGCAGCGTGGTCTAAAAAAACTAACATTTCCGAAGCAGCCGCGCATGTTTTACCAGCAAACCACAAACCTGATTAGTGCCCCATTTTGCAGGCGTGTTAAGCAGCGACACGTCCTTATGCTCCAATTAGATTTGGAAAAAATACAAAAATGACAGTTTCAAAAAAAAAAAAAAAGTATGCACCGAAATCAGCAGATTAGAACGCATCCGAGCCGCCGCGCATGACAGATAAATCGGGGCTAATTCTGGCGGACGGCGCTCTGTCTACAGAGGAGCTCCACTGCCTTCATATTATGGGCTTATGGGAAATAAAGAGGAGGAATAAAAACGGAATTCTCTGCGCAAAAAAATCCCCCGTCCTGAAAAATAAAACAATTTCCCAAATACGCGAAAATTGGGATGATAAAAAAGTTTTACTATTGGTTATCGGTGTAAAAATGGCTTTTACTGGACGAGTTGCATTCTGGAGTCTCTTATGGGAAGATATCGCAGTTGCCGACAGTCTAGAGTTTGCCAGGACAGTCCTGATAACTCGTATTTCCGTCCCGGCTGTTACAGTTGATGCCCCGACTCTCCTGAATCCAGGTAAATCATTCCAATCTTTTATTTAAATACCGAGCGCACATCACTCACCGGCAAACTGCGAGGCCGCGCGGAACGCGGACGTCAACGGCTTATCCAGCGATGGCATTTGTTTGAATAACAAAAACACAGCAAAATCTGAAAAGGGCAGAAATCGCATCATTCGGCAGAAAAAACATTGAACGGCTTCAGGGGAGCGGATATGGGGGTCCTGCGGCTGGGATGAGGACGGGGGATCAGGTAGGGCAGGAGTCCAAGGGCTTGGGGGATCAGGAGAGTGAGGACTGGGGGTTATTCCTCCTCGAGAGTGTCAATGAGTAGTCTCTTAGCCTGCGACAGTCTCGGACAGTGACATCCGCAAAGCGTCCTTAACACAACACACTAGGGTCCGCGCTTCTTCTATGGCGCCTTCTGCACGAGTCCCTGGAAAGAGTCCGTACAAAACCGAATGGTGGGAGAGGAAGGTTCTGTCCGCGGGGTCTTTAACTTCATTTTCCAGAAATCCCAGCAAAGCCGATGCAAAAGGACAGAAGAGATGCAGTGAGGTCTCCTCCGCTTTAGGCTCATCTAGAGGGGTAGAAGCGGGTAAAAACAAGATATCGATATCCCGGCAGAGCCGTTTGCATCTTTTAGGGTCCTACAGACACAGTTACACACAAAGCAGCCTCTCAGCAGGGTTGGTATTTCAGGCACTTTTGGAAGGGTTCTTGTACATGACTCTGTGCGTTATTCTGCCCATTTTAGAGCATCAGACGAATGCAATAACTCTCCTGGTGATGCCTCGGCTGACTGTGGCCAACGGGGCCACATCTGAGCCACGGACTGCAGCACGGGAAGACTCTTATTGCTCAGAACCATGATAAGGTTTCTAAGGCTCCATAGTCCAATTGTCAGGGCCTGAAACCAGACCCCTAGCGTTGCCGTAACAATGTTTCCTGTGATGTCACAACATCGCACAATCTCTAGCGCTAGAGGCTCATGCGCCGTCCGCTAAAACAACGCGAGGAGAGAACAGGAAGCGGCTTACAAGTTCCTGCTGGGCTGACGGAGGGTGAGAACAGGAAGTGGCTTGCAACTTCCTGCTCGGGCTGACGCAGGGAAAGAACAGGAAGTGGCTTACAACTTCCTGCTTGGGCTGAGGCAGGGAGAGAACAGGAAGTGGCTTACAACTTCCTGCTTTGGCTGACGCAGGGAGAGAACATGAAGCGGCTTACAACTTCCTGCTTGGGCTAACTGGTTGGGGAGGGAGGTGGACACCCTATTCCAAAGGCTATGCCTTTGTTAGAAAATGTTATTTCAGAGCTGAAAAATATAACGCCAAATAGCTTAAGAATGGATCATTAAATAATAATAAGATTGTAAAAGATTTATATACACGGGGTAAATTGTTAATCATAAAGATTTAATGAAAGGACCCTAAACAATGGTTACTCGCTGCTGCCTGTCGTTGGCATGGTCGCGTCCGCGTCGCCCTGCATGGCGGTGATAAGCTGGGTATAAATCTATTTCCCGGCTGCCAGTAAGGTGAATGCCACCTGCCGGAGCTGGCTGGGTCTCTTCAGGAGATAAAAAGGCTGTAAATTATACAAAGTGACCCATCTTCCTGTAATTTCGGTCGAGAGATAAAGTGTTTCTTTCCTGCTGCGAAATCTTCCTGAAAGTGCTCGTACAGTTCAGCAAATGATGGTCCCTTGCCAAGAGTACTGCACACCGTGTGTTTGGGATGAAGAGGATGCAATATGTCTGTCGGAAGATACGTTTTTCTCTTTTGAGTCTCGTGTGACGGCTCTGTTTGCCTTTTAGAATGGAAGTTCAGTATAGCTCAGGTAACATAAAAGCAGGGCCGGACTGGCCCACCGGGATACCGGGAAATTTCCTGGTGGGCCGGCAGATCCGTGGGCCGGTCCTGAAATCTAATCTAAACGGCCACTGGGTGCTGATGCCGCCGGCCGGCACTACTTTAATACTTTTTTTTTTTTTACATAATATGGCAAGCCTAATAAATAAAAAAAAAAAGTATTAAAGTAGTGCCGGCCGACAGCATCAGCACCCAGTGGCCGTTTAGATGAAATTTCCAGCAGTCTGATGGCCGCATAGTGATGGGAGGAGCGTGAGGGGTGGAAGCTCCGCCCCCTCGCACTCAGACTGCTGGAGCACCGGATGTCGGGTCAGTGACTTCCTGTCAGCATAGAAAATGGCGGCCTGCAGCTACCAGAGGACAGAGGCCAAGATGAAAAAGCCCCAAAGTGGGAGAAGTAGAAGGTCAGGAAACTCATTTATTTTTTTAACAAACCGTATAATATTTTTTATGTAAAAGCTGTATACCCCCCTATATACCACTCTGCCTCCAGAAATGCCTTATACCCCCTATATACCACTCTGCCTCCAGAAATGCCTTATACCCCCCTATATACCACTCTGCCTCCAGAAATGCCTTATACCCCCCTATATACCACTCTGCCTCCAGAAATGCCTTATACCCCCTATATACCACTCTGCCTCCAGAAATGCCTTATACCCTCCTATATACCACTCTGCCTCCAGAAATGCCTTATACCCCCCTATATACCACTCTGCCTCCAGAAATGCCTTATACCCCCCTATATACCACTCTGCCTCCAGAAATGCCTTATACCCCCCTATATACCACTCTGCCTCCAGAAATGCCTTATACCCCCCTATATACCACTCTGCCTCTAGAAATGCCTTATACCCCCTATATACCACTCTGCCTCCAGAAATGCCTTATACCCCCCTATATACCACTCTGCCTCCAGAAATGCCTTATACCCCCCTATATACCACTCTGCCTCCAGAAATGCCTTATACCCCCCTATATGCAACTCTGCCCCATGATATGCCTTATACCCCCCTATATACCACTCTGCCTCCAGAAATGCCTTATACCCCCCCTATATACCACTCTATCCCATGATATGCCTTTTAACCCCCTAAATGCCAGAGTGGCATATAGGGTATAAGGCATTTCTGGAGGCAGAGTATATAAAAATGTTTTGATTCCGTTATATTTAATGTATTTCATTTATTGGGGCCGTTTAACACTTTGCTTTCTGGCATTTTGATACAAATAATGCGATAAAAGAATGTTTTATAGTTATTTGTGTGGTAAATCGTGTGACTCGGGTGTGTATAAGGGGTGCGTGTGGGTATAAGAGCGCGACCGCGAGATAAACTATACGGGGCCGCTCTCCAAATGTTTCCAGGGCTGCTTTTCGGTCCCAGTCCGGCCCTGCATAAAGATCTGCAAACAGATAAGATGCGTTTGGCTTGTTTATTCGTGAACCCTGAAGGGTGGAAGATAATTAGAACAGCCAGGTGAGGCCTGGTACCTTTTGGCCAAGGGGGACAAGCAAAGCCAAGTGGCCCCATCAGCCCCTTGCTGCCCCCCCCCACTTAAAACACATGGAATGGCAAACATTTTGTCTCACATTAACATACACACATTCACACTTATTTTACAAACATACGTATATTAACAAACACATTTACATACTCATACTAACACACACACTTACATATACACATGCTAACATACAAACATATACACTGATGCTAACACACTTACACATAGGCACACATTCTAAACTGTACTTACACATACGCACTCATTTACACATACACACTCATACTAACACATATACACACTCATGCTAACACACACACTTTCACATAAATACTCATGCGGACATATGAACATTTATACTCGCTCCCTCTCTAACTCCCTTATCTTCTCTATCACTCTCTCTCCTTCCCTATCTGCCTCCCTTCCTCACTCCCTTACCCTTTCTGTCACTCACCCTCTCTCCCTCCCCTCACTCCTGGAGGCTTCTTTCTCGCACACACTTCTGCGTTCTGATTCGTTGAGTGGGTCGGTCCAAGTCGGAACCGGTTCTTTTTTGGGAGTTTTGAAGCAGCCCAGGGGGCAGATACCCCGTACCCCCGGGACAGGCATATGTAATAAACTTCACATAAAGGAGCGGTTCCTTTACTCTAAATGTCCGTTGCATTCTATTTTTTTTTTTGCACATTTATCTTGTACTCCGGGAGTTTTAATCCGCCGTGAGCACCTCTGTCAAGATCCACTTTTTTTCCACAAGACAAATGTGAGTTTGAGAAAAGAAGCCAAAATATAAAGTAAATCACGCAGGTAAATCAAGTTAGTCCTCGGTGCTCGGGGATCTCAGCCTTGTTAAAACAAGAGCCACAAAACCAGAATGAACTTCAGCTGGAATAAAATATTTCCCCCGATCGCTTTGGGGACGTTCCTCGGAAAGCGTCCGCGCTTTAGTGTTACAAATTGCAATGTTCTCCTCGCTCCGGGAAGGTTGGAGCCGACAACCGAAAAACCTACTTTCTAAAAAACACTTTCAGTTCAAAAGTTTCAATCCGATATTCTGCCCCGAGGGGGACGTAACGCCTCAACGCGGTGAATAAAAGTTTGGATGAATCTGTCATAATACATTTTCCTGAAAAGTCAATGATTGAAAGAACCGGAATTAGGTTTCCAGAAAGCATCAAAAGAACTAACTTTATTTGGGTGTAAATCAGAAAACGGAATAATGAGATTGGTATAAAAACCAGAGCGGATCTACGGTTTGATGAATTGCCTCCCTTTCCACTTCCGAATCTGGACTCGCGTCCCGCTATACCTTATAAATAACTTCATCCAAAAAAAAGAAGCCAGAATTATGTTTTTCACCGCTATAATGTTTCAAAATTACCCCCCCATCACACATGTGTGTGTGTGGGGGGTTAAAACAGAATGGCCCCTCGGTTTATTGGGAAACTGGAGGTTAAAATGAAAGGAAGGGGGTAAAATAGGAAAGAAGAAAAGCGTGATGGAAAAACACGAGTAAAGGAGAAAAGGATACGGCGCAAAAAGAAAAGGGCGAGGGAGTAGACCAGGAAAACGTATTGCCGACCCCCCCCTCCATGTGTTTGCTTCCACCACCTATGACCTTGTCTATTTATTTAATAGTATAATTAAAATTAAATTCTGTGCTGTTAGACCCAGTGAGACGAAGCTGATGTGAGATGATTTACCTCCCCCCTGCACGGAATTTATCAAGTAATTAATAATATGGCGTAACGCAGGCACTGAAGGTCACCGCGGAACACGGAATCCTCGCTCGGCATTAGAATTCCCGTGGCTTTTGGGCCCTTCAAACGTAAAATAAGAAAAGCGAAATATTAAGCGTTATTGCGTGCAATTTATTTAATTTTATGAAGCAAGAGAGGAATTCCAGGGAAGCTCCAGCTTGGAGCAGTCACTGGACACGTTTCGGGAGGGAGCAGCTTCCACAGATCAGATCCAATCGTATCTCTTTCGTGTTTTCCGTAAGGTTCTTATAATATCTCCTGATCATCGGGTTTTATGATTAAATCCCTTAACGCTGACATTCGCCCGCTGCCGGATCACTCCAGCTCTGCGTCTGTCTTCTGATTATTTATTCGTTGATATAGCGCCGTCATATTCCATAGCGCTGTAGAATGAGTCGTTCTTCTGGATGGTTCTTGGAAGGTCTTGAGGATTTCTGATTAAAATGCTTAACTTATTTTTATTGCTTTTTTATTAGATTTTATTTTTTAGGCCCTTTATTCATCTACCTATGTGTTTTTTTTTTTTATTTATTGCATAATCCCCCTAAAAATGTACTATATCACTTTTTTGTTGTCAAAGGCTTCTCAAGAGGAGGGAGGGCAAATGGTACAACTTTCCTTCTCTATAGGGAAATAACTAATTTAGATTGTAAGCTCCTTTGAGCCAGGGCCCTCCTCACCATTTATTTCTGTCCAGATTGTTCCGTGATGCACTGCTTCTTATGCCCAGTTATCAGAAGTCATCGGGTTTTATACCCTGAGCTCCGTCTGAGCTGCCTTCTTCATCGAAACTTGGAAAGAAAGGGTCTGGGTTGGTGCTATCTGTAAAAAAACCTTCTCATTTGTACACATTATATATACACTCACACTGACACTCACACTACCATTCAAAGGTTTGGGGTCACTTAGAAATGTCCGTGTTTTTTAAATAAAATAACACAAAATGGATCAGAAATCCAGCGCAGACGGGGTTAATGTTGGTAATGTCTATTGTAACTGGAAACAACTTTTTTATGGAATGACGTACAGAGGCCCTTTATCACTCCCATCACTCCTGTGTTCCAATGGCCCTTTATCACTCCCATCACTCCTGTGTTCCAATGGCCCTTTATCACTCCCATCACTCCTGTGTTCCAATGGCCCTTTATCACTCCCATCACTCCTGTGTTCCAATGGCCCTTTATCACTCCCATCACTCCTGTGTTCCAATGGCCCTTTGTCACTCCCATCACTCCTGTGTTCCAATGGCCCTTTATCACTCCCATCACTCCTGTGTTCCAATGGCCCTTTATCACTCCCATCACTCCTGTGTTCCAATGGCCCTTTATCACTCCCATCACTCCTGTGTCCCAATGGCCCTTTATCACTCCCATCACTCCTGTGTCCCAATGGCACGTTGTGTTCGCTGATCCAAGTTTAAGGTTAAAAGGCTAATTGATGATTAGAAAACCCTTTTTGCAATTATGTTACAGACAGAAATTTAATGAAAACAACTGAGTGACCCCTAAAGTTTGAACAGGAGTATGTGTTCGTATCTATATAGTGTTAGTGTGTGTTAGTGTATGTATATATATATGGATGAAACATGAGTGCAAGGAAAGTTTTTTCTGGAATCCTACCGTGGTCAACAGGAATCCAAGTATCCAAGTATTGCCCATATAAGGTAATATTATCACCCTTACCAATATTGTGAAGGCTATGAAAACTCATGTATACTCGAGCGGCGTCTCTCGCGTCCATCAAAGAAACCTAACCTAAAGCGTGCAGGTTCTGCTTAATACCATCTGTCATCAGTGATCAATGAGTGCCGTTTGCTGCTTTGTCTTCTAAAGGACACAGAAGCTGAGATTTCTTCTTATCTTAGAAACATTTCGCTATTTCTAAAAACGAAGAGCTAATCCGCCTCAACCGATATCCTCCAGTATAAATCAGGCAAGTAGGCGAAAGATTAGATTATCAGTATCAGGACATACACAACCCCACCCCGGTGCATGTGATCGTCATACATGTTACAGCTGTTACTTTGGACGCCATGCTGCCGACGACTAACTTCAAGCGCATTGGTGGCAATCAGTTCCAAGTTGTGTTGAGGGTCCATGTGTATGTATGTGTCCTGTTTTAAATCCTCATTATGAAATCTATATCCAGTTGCAGTTGTGTCCTTTATTTGGAGGGTAGTAGATACGTCTAACAGCTACCCAGCAGAAGTGGTAGAGGGTAATACAGTGAGGGAATTTAAACATGCATGGGATAGACATACGGCTCCTGAATCTAAGACGAGACCAACCAGACCATCTTCATTCTGAATGACGGATCAGCTAAACTGAACATACGCAGAGTTAAACGCCTCGGCTCTATACACTCTCTCCAACCCAAAGCCAATTTAAACTTCAAATAACTTTTTAAAAAGAAATCTTTCGCTGTTATTTTTATCCCTGACTACTTCACACCTCGGATGTGCGCAGCACCTTACCACCCACTCAAATGTTCTGATTAAAACCAAACGGCCCGCAAATAAAACATAAATAATTAGCTGCAGGGTGAGAAGAATAAAGTATGAATTAACCGCGACCCACGGCTGCGTTTAATCATCGCGGAGCGCGAATGTTATATAATACATCTTATGTTAAGAAAACAATTGCTCCCCGGATACATTGTAACAACCGGTCGCCGGGTGAATGTTTGTCATCCAGAGTGCGCGGTTGGGTCGCTGTGACGCCGAGCCGAGCCGGACCGGCCAATCTAGATGAGTCGGTTGAAACTCGTCTAATTGCCGGTCAAGTCGACGAGACTGAAGTTACCCCGACAACCAGCAGCGAGTTACTCTGGAAAGTATAGAAACTCTCAGAAATCTTTTAGATTCTATCGTTAACCCTTTCAATAGACGCGATTGAGGCATTTTAGGGGTTAATGCTCTGTGTCTACAGTCCCCACAAGCTTGACGGGACTAAATCCTTCGGGGCACCAGCATTGAAAGAATGAAAAAAATCTTCAGCAGCAATGAACCGGAAGTCAGAGGAGCTTCCAGGTCAATCGCTGTCAGTGAGACTCTGCAGCAGCGCAACATGCTGCCGGGCCTGCAAGGGTGGAATGATGACGATGATGGCAGCCACTTGATGTCTCATAAGTGACAGCTGTCACAGAGAGACAGAGGTCATTAAAAAAATCCCACACTCACATTGGGGACAAAAATACACAATGATTTAATTTAATACATTTTTTTTAATTAATTTTTCAATTTTATTATACACTCTGCATATTAAATATAATTTTGGGAAAGTTGGGCCGTATTTTTACTGCAGAAAAAACCTGGACAGCCCTGTTCTATGACAATAGGATTAACCCACGCTAAGACAGACTGCTACTGAAGGAGAAGAGGGCCCTGGGAGCTTACAATCATTTCCAAAGAACGAGTAAATCTGAATCCTGCCCTGACGTCGCTGTCCCTGGCGGTTGTGTGCATTCGGGATGCCGTTCATGTTGCGGATCAAATAAGATTGTTCTGTTTTTTGGGAAATGAAGATTAAATTCTCCAGTTTGCTGAACTTTGCAGTAAAATCCGGACCCTCGGGCTCAGCCGACACAATCCTGACATTTAAAATATGCTGTAAAGATTTGTCCTAACAAATGCCCCGAGCCGCCGCGGCACGTCCGATGTGCAGGGGAGTAAATCAGAGCTGGTGGCGGTCTGGCCAGGTGAATGTCACCAAGCCACGGGGATCACTGGCTGACCTTTACCCACTGCCACCACGAGAATACATTGTTTCCATAATGTATTCCCGTGCCTTTTAACTCTTTATCTCCAAGCGTTGTATAGAGTAATAACCCTCCCAGCGCTGTATACAGTAATATAACCCCCAGTGCTGTATACAGTAATATAACCCCCAGCGCTGTATACAGTAATATAACCCCCAGCGCTGTATACAGTAATAACCCCCCCAGCGCTGTATACAGTAATATAACCCCCAGCACTGTATACAGTAATATAACCCCCAGTGCTGTATACAGTAATATAACCCCCAGCGCTGTATACAGTAATATAACCCCCAGCGCTGTATACAGTAATAACCCCCCCAGCGCTGTATACAGTAATATAACCCCCAGCGCTGTATACAGTAATATAACCCCCCAGCGCTGTATACAGTAATATAACCCCCCAGCGCTGTATACAGTAATATAACCCCCCAGTGCTGTATACAGTAATATAACCCCCAGCGCTGTATACAGTAATATAACCCCCCAGCGCTGTATACAGTAATATAACCCCCCAGTGCTGTATACAGTAATATAACCCCCAGCGCTGTATACAGTAATATAACCCCCCAGCGCTGTATACAGTAATATAACCCCCAGCACTGTATACAGCAATATAACCCCAGCGCTGTATACAGTAATATAACCCCCATTGCTGTATACAGTAATATAAACCCCCAGCGCTGTATACAGTAATATAACCCCCAGCGCTGTATACAGTAATATAACCCCAGCGCTGTATACAGTACTATATAACCCCCCAGTGCTGTATACAGTAATATAACCCCCCAGCGTTGTATACAGTAATATAACCCCCAGCGCTGTATACAGTAATATAACCCCCCAGCGCTGTATACAGTAATATAACCCCCCAGCGCTGTATACAGTAATATAACCCCCAGCGCTGTATACAGTAATATAACCCCCAGCGCTGTATACAGTAATATAACCCCCACTGCTGTATACAGTAATATAACCCCCAGCGCTGTATACAGTAATATAACCCCCCAGCGCTGTATACAGTAATATAACCCCCCCCCAGCGCTGTATACAGTAATATAACCCCCAGCGCTGTATACAGTAATATAACCCCCCCAGCGCTGTATACAGTAATATAACCCCCAGCACTGTATACAGTAATATAACCCCCAGCGCTGTATACAGTAATATAACCCCCAGTGCTGTATACAGTAATATAACCCCCCCCAGCGCTGTATACAGTAATATAACCCCCCCAAGCGCTGTATGCAGTAATATAACCCCAGCGCTGTATACAGTAATATAACCCCCAGCACTGTATACAGTAATATAACCCCCAGCACTGTATACAGTAATATAACCCCCAGCGCTGTATACAGTAATATAACCCCCAGTGCTGTATACAGTAATATAACCCCCCCCAGCGCTGTATACAGTAATATAACCCCCCCAAGCGCTGTATGCAGTAATATAACCCCAGCGCTGTATACAGTAATATAACCCCCAGCGCTGTATACAGTAATATAACCCCCCCAGCGCTGTATACAGTAATATAACCCCCCAGCGCTGTATACAGTAATATAACCCCCCCCAGCGCTGTATACAGTAATATAACCCCAGCGCTGTATACAGTAATATAACCCCCAGCGCTGTATACAGTAATATAACCCCCCCAGCGCTGTATACAGTAATATAACCCCCCCCAGCGCTGTATACAGTAATATAACCCCCCCAAGCGCTGTATGCAGTAATATAACCCCAGCGCTGTATACAGTAATATAACCCCCAGCGCTGTATACAGTAATATAACCCCCCCAGCGCTGTATACAGTAATATAACCCCCCAGCGCTGTATACAGTAATATAACCCCCCCAGCGCTGTATACAGTAATATAACCCCAGCGCTGTATACAGTAATATAACCCCCAGCGCTGTATACAGTAATATAACCCCCCCCAGCGCTGTATACAGTAATATAACCCCCAGCGCTGTATACAGTAATATAACCCCCAGCGCTGTATACAGTAATATAACCCCCCCCAGCGCTGTATATAGTAATATAACCCCAGCGCTGTATACAGTAATATAACCCCCCTGGTTTTATGTCATTTTGTTCCAATAAATTCCCTTTATCTGCAGACCTGGAGCCGCTGTTGCTGTCAATCATGTGATATTTTGGGTGACATTTCCGGCTCCAACACTGAGCTGATGCTTTATCGCAATGCTAATGAAGCCCGTTCCTCCAAGTCCGTTTCTGACTTTCATCAGTCAGAGTGTCCCACTGAGTTATTAAGACTGAGCCATTCTATTGTTCCCCACAGGCAGTATGATAAGGAGTCGGGGTGTTTAGTAGATCGGGGATCAGATAACAGAGCAAGAATCATACAAACGGCTGATATGCAGCTGCCTGAAAACATGACTGCTTAGGCCTATAGCATCCATATAGATATCGTAAAATAACTTTACTCTTCCCCAATAAGACATCCAACACAAATATGAGGGCTCGGCCACAGCTGTATTGAAGACTGCCAGGCCAACCAGAGGACATTAACCACCTGCTGGCTGATTTAGCAGATCAGGCAGTTACACTCCGTCTCTCCCAATTTCCACGGATCCATATAGTCCTAGAATATTACTCCATGTTAATCACCGGAGAAATTGAGGAATAAACCACTGCCAGACGACGACCAAATTACCACGTCAGGCAGATACACCCATCATATTCACCAAGAGCTTCACACCAGTTGTATCGGCCACCACTGCCTCTGTTGCAGAAATACCAATATTAGTAGGGATGCGCGGATATATCGGTGGCCAAAATATATTGGCCGAAAAGGGCATTATCGGCAAAATGCCAAAATAAAAACAAAACTAGTGCTGCAACAACTAATCGATAAAAGCGATAATAATTGCCAACGAATTTCATTATCGATTAGTTGAATCGATTTTTATCGATTATAAAATGAGGGTTTTTTCAGAGCAAACGCTCAGAAAATACCCCTCATTATATAAACCGCTTCAGTGACTCACAGCAGCAGCTCCTACTTACTCCCCCTCCCTGTAATCACTGTGACAACTGGCCCCGCCCCCTTCCTTCTCCCAGAAGGCCAGAACCACATGGCTGTGACACTCATCTAACTGTGAGTATAAAATTAATATTCGGGCTGCTGAAAGTTAGGGGAGGTGGGGGTTAATTTAGGGGCAGTTATGGTTAATGGGGTGTTTAGGGGCAGCTATGGTTAATGGGGTGTTTAGGTTTAATTTAGGGGCAGTTATTGTTAATAGGGTGTTTAGGGTTAATTTAGGGGCAGCTATGGTTAATGGGGTGTTTAGGGTTAATTTAGGAGCAGCTGTGGTTAATGGGGTGTTTGGGGTTAATTTGAGGCAGTTGTGGTTAATGGTGTGTTTAGGGTTAATTTAGGGGCAGTTATGGTTATTGGGGTGTTTAGGGTTAATTTAGGGTAGTTGTGTTTGGGGTATTTAGAGTTAATTTAGGGGTAGTTCTGGTTAATGGGGTGTTTAGGGTTAATTTAATGATGAGGACTGAGGGTTAATTTAATAAAGTTAACTTAAGGTGCAGTTAGATATAAAGGGGGGGCAGACTAAAGGGAATCTAAATCCTGGGGGCAGTGAATATTAACCCAGTACTTATTTATAAAAGTATGGTGTCAGTGTGACGCTAACGGGTCTGTGACTCTATGAGGGGACTGTGAGATATCTGGGGGTATAAGGCATATACGGTATATAAGGCATATGTGGGGAGGACGGAGTGGTGTATCAGGGTGTATAAGGCATATCTGGGGCCACAGTGGCATATCTGGGGGTAGAGTGGAGTGGCATATGTGGGGAGGGCAGCGTGGCATGTCTAGGGAGGATGGAGTGGTGTATCGGGGGTATAAGGCTTATATGGGAGGCAGCGTGGAGTGGTATATGTGGGAGGCAGCGTGGAGTGGCATACATGGGAGGCAGCGCGGAGTGGTATACGTGGGAGGCAGCGCTGAGTGGCATACGTGGGAGGCAGCGTAGAGAGTGGTATATGTGGGAGGCAGCGCGGAGTGGCATACGTGGGAGGCAGCGCGGAGTGGCATACGTGGGAGGCAGCGTGGAGTGGCATACGTGAGAGGCAGCGTGGAGTGGCATATGTGGGAGGCAGCGTGGAGTGGCATATGTGGGAGGCAGCGTGGAGTGGTATATGTGGGAGGCAGCGTGGAGTGGCATACATGGGAGGCAGCGCGGAGTGGTATATGTGGGAGGCAGCGTGGAGTGGCATACATGGGAGGCAGCGCGGAGTGGTATACATGGGAGGCAGCGCGGAGTGGTATACGTGGGAGGCAGCGTGGAGTGGCAGATGTGGGAGGCAGCGCTGAGTGGCATACGTGGGAGGCAGCGTGGAGTGGTATATGTGGGAGGCAGCGTGGAGTGGCATACATGGGAGGCAGCGCGGAGTGGCATACGTGGGAGGCAGCGTGGAGTGGCATACGTGGGAGGCAGCGTGGAGTGGCATACGTGGGAGGCAGCGTGGAGTGGTATATGTGGGAGGCAGCGTGGAGTGGCATATGTGGGAGGCAGCGTGGCAAGCCTGGGCTCAAATGCATTTTATCAAAGTTTTTTTATTCTGCTGTTTGTATTTAACATCATTTGTTTATTAAATTATTTTAAATAAATGAAAAATTTACATTTTTTTATCCGATTAATCGAAAAAATAATCGGCCAACTAATCGATTATGAAAATAATCGTTAGTTGCAGCCCTAAACAAAACAGCCGAAAATATTCATCCGCAGAGGCAAGGCTGCTTTCCTGTGCGTTGGAATGCAGCGGAGTCACATGAATGCACATCACATGACTCTGCTTCGTTCCTCCTTCGCATATATAATATCGTTGTACAGAAAGACAGAAAAATTTAAATTTAATAACAATATTAATATATATAATTGCTAACAGCAATCACATTCCTATCATACCCAGGCAACGAGTACATGTTTGAATCTGGATATGTCTGGGCATGATAGGGGTGTGATTGCTGTTAGCAATCACATATATATATATGTATAACTTTTTCTGTCCAATTTTGGTGTGGGGGTGGTCAGTTTTGGTTTCAGCCAAGTGAATGCTGAATTTTTGGTTTCAGTGCATCCCTAAATATTAGTCAGATCCTGCTTGATACAAAGTTGTAAAGATGACCAATGAATGAGAGCGACACAAATCATTCCTGTATAGGCCTCTTCACCATTGGTTCAGAGAGGCCCATTATATTTTGGGGCAAAAACTATATTTTAAAAAATCTGAAACTAGGAATAAAAAAAAGCTGGCGGGCGATCCTCTTTAAGAGATTCTGGTGAGAGGGGAGAAGTGGGCCAAGGTTAGATAATGGGGGCTAAACTCAGCTTCGGAAACTCGCTCCGGAAACAAAAAGATACAAACAGAAACTAAACGTTTCACCCTAGAAATGTGGACTTATTGAAAAGCTAATCGCCCCGCAGGGGAACCTCATCTACAAACGCTGAAATTATTATTAGCACGCTGAAGACGTGATACAAGTCGCGTATCTCACATGCGGAATCCCGCTCATCTCCCCTCCTGCGCAGGCAGGTACCACGTGCCACGCGCGGCTTTGTCTGTTGGAAGAGAGACTGTTTATTATAGTTTATAAATTGGTATCAGACGGGTAAAAAAACAGAAAATTGCGGAAAATTAGCAATCAGGCAGCGAGGAGAAATTACATGCTTCAAACATCATCATTTAACATCAATTTCGGTTTCAGAGACTTCCAGAGAGACCACAATGATCACTCGTATCTGTTTGCTGGCAGACAGACCGCCGGCCGCTGGCAATTTGCATTTATATCGAGAGAATGGAGCGGCACCTGGTCCGTGCGATCCAGAAAATGACACGAAATGGGTTACTGAGTAATTCCAGCAACTGTTCTTTTTACTGATTGCTCCTCAAAACTCTGACTCGAAGCCAAACAAAGTCCCACCATTTTTAGAACGTGGCGTCTGATTATTCCTGGAACAATGTTGCTCGTCGTGATGCGCCAGCTGGCATCGGGGCTGTTATATTGACGGCATCGCATCGGCTGCTGGAGTTGCGCAAACACACTTGGTTAATGAGTGATGTCAGCCAAAAGCAACAAGAACGACAGGGAGCAAGTGAATAAAAGAGACAGAGATACAGCGAGAAAAGGAGACAGAGATACAGCGAGAAAAGGAAACAGAGATACAGCGAGAAAAGGAGACAGAGATACAGCGAGAAAAGGAGACCGAGATACAGCGAGAAAAGGAGACAGAGATACAGCGAGAAAAGGAGACAGGGATACAGCGAGAAAAGAAGACAGAGATACAGCGAGAAAAGGACACAGAGATACAGCGAGAAAAGGAGACAGAGATACAGCGAGAAAACGAGACAGGGATACAGTGAGAAAAGGAGACAGAGATACAGCGAGAAAAGGAGACAGGAGATACAGCGAGAAAATGCTGTGTATTCTGTGTTGGGAGTTTTTACACCCCAAGTGCATTATTTTACGTTTCTCAACATTAAACTGCAGCTGTCTCTCCCATTCTCCTAACATTAAACTGCAGCTGCCGCGCTCTACCCTCCTTCTTTAATTCACTTAAATCAGAATTTGGCTTCTCCTACCAGGAATTTCTCCCCTGTTACAAAACGACAGGCCTTTCCTTTGAGAGCTTGTGAAGTACCAATAATAATAATAAATTATCGGTATTACAAAAGGTCCTTGTGGTGTGTCTTTGTGAAGATTTTGAAGCCAAATGCTAGAATGAGAGGCCATAATCTAACACGGCATGTTATAAAGGGCCGGCCCTGTATGCTTCTCCTGCACGGAAGGCTGAGTCCCTGTATAATGTATAGTTAAATCAGTGAGCTGTCCCTGTATAATGTATAGATAAATCAGTGAGCCAGCCCTGTATAATGTATAGTTAAATCAGTGAGCCAGCCCTGTATAATGTATAGATAAATCAGTGAGATGCCCTGTATAATGTATAGATAAATCAGTGACCGGCCCCCTGTATAATGTATAGATAAATCAGTGACCGGCCCCCTGTATAATGTATAGATAAATCAGTGAGATGCCCTGTATAATGTATAGATAAATCAGTGACCGGCCCCCTGTATAATGTATAGATAAATCAGTGAGCCAGCCCTGTATAATGTATAGATAAATCAGTGAGATGCCCTGTATAATGTATAGATAAATCAGTGACCGGCCCCTGTATAATGTATAGATAAATCAGTGACCGGCCCCTGTATAATGTATAGATTAATCAGTGACCGGCCCCTGTATAATGTATAGAGCTCCTGTGCTGGGCACTAGGGGGCGCTTTAATGTTTTATACAAAGTGAACGGGGCGCTGCATGCGCAACCCAACGACACGGTAAGTGTTAACATGTGCAGGACCAAATGCACCCGCCACCAAAGCCACACCCTTTATAGACCACACCCCTCTGTAAGCCACACCCCCAGACTCCAAGGTCACAATAATCCTCCTAATCATTGAATGTATTTCTTTATTTTTAATTCTCTATTAATAAATCATTTAGATTATCACAAGAATGTACATTTTCTGCTTCATCCCTGTTAAAGCAACAAAATATCTATTTTCTGCCCAATATTCCCAAATACACAATAAAAAATGTACGTTTCCGATTTCGCCAATAAATGTTTCCTTCTCAGGCTTTTAATGCCTGTTTAATTCCAAACCTCCTCTTATAGTCCGGCGGGGGAAGGGGGGTCAGAGAAAATGGCTTATATCCGCCTTAATCGGCCAATCGATGCTTATCCGCGAGAACATGCGCCGTACGCCTCGGGGCCTCGGCACAAAAAACAGAATATCGCCTCCCGCTGATAAACTGCGGATCCATCGTCAGCGCGGAGTTAAAAGGCTCTTTCTGAGCTCGCCATCTGTTGTCGTCGGTTACGTAAAGAGACAGAAATCAGAAAATGGGGACTTTTAGGCTTTAGAATCCGAGCAGCAAAATTTTATTTTATTCCAAACCAACGGGGGGAAAAATGAGCAAAACAAATAAAAGTGAATAAAAATATATAGTTAACTCGACATTTCTTCCTCCCCGCTAAACCGCTGTTAATTCTCCCCGAAAGGGAATCGCAGCAGCCGTCAGAACAACAAAAATTCCCCAGGAAATTTCAATTAGAGAAAAAAAATGTAAAGAAAATTTCGCTAAAATTCAACTGAAAACTGTATTTTTTTTTTCATCCTGTTTGCCAATCGGCGCGTTTGTTCCGGAGATTTCTAGTTTACGAGGTAAAGGAGGAGGCCGAGGCCAGTGGCAGCCTGTGGCAGAACCAGCATCGTCCGTCCTGAAATAAAATGCAATAAAAAGAGGAAATGCAGAAACCGAAAGGTTAATGAATCCTACGATTACTAGATGAGCTTCTAATGAACGGAATTAAGGAGACGGTAATAGCGGCTTTATTCTTAATGACGCGGGCGCTATTTACTAACATAGAAACCCAGACCCCGCCGGCAGATCGGCCCCATCCGGCCCCCGTCTAGTCTCCCGTTTCTCCTGCTGTAAAGATTCAAACCTTAATCAGTCGTTGGTCTTGTCTTAGATTCAGGAGCCGGATGTCTATCCCATGCATGTTTAATCCCCTCACTGTATTACCCTCTACCACTTCTGCCGGGAGGCTGTTCCACTTATCTACCACCCTCTGGTACTGGGATCTGAAGCTAAGGAGCAGAGATACTAACATTTCAGAGGAGGCATTGACCTGGTAAGACATTATTTAACCCTTTAACTCCAGGGATGTTGATTTTATTTTCATTCATTCAGCTACATTTAAAATTAAAACTTTTTGCAGGGGATCGTGCCGGTACATCAGCACAGAATGGGTTAAAAACTCTGCGATTTACCCACGAAATAGATCTCCTTTACATCAGTTTTCTCAATCCCTTGACAGAAAGGGTTAAATCCCTAATTTTCTCAGAATCTAGGCAAAATCTTTGTTCCCAAAAAAATAAAGACAGAAAGAAAGAAAATGCAGCTGGCGGGCATAGAAATAAATGAATTATTGGGGGGGTTTAAAGGGACAGCACCCACCCTGTGACATCAGCAACATAACAGCCCCGACATCGGCTCCAAAACAAAACACATCCTTCACTCCAATAATTTATTCCCCCCCAGCGCGGCGCCAGATTGCGTAACGTTCGCACAAGAAAACATTTCCCCCCCCCCCCAAATCTAAACATCGTATTTCAAACACTCCGGCGTTTGCCAGCTAGTGTCAGAAAATAAATTACCCCAATTTCCTGCGCAATTAACATCACTTCTGATTATGCGGTCTGGGGTTGGAGCGCACTCACATCATACTCACGGCTTCATCATACTCACGCCAGAAAAAAACAAAAAAAATAAATGTTCAGACTGGGGGCAGCTCAGGTTAGGAACGTTAACCCCTTCAGCTGCTCGTTAAAAGGCTGACGGGAGATTTTATGTTGAGGTTTCGGCTTAAAACATTCAGAATAGCCCCGACATCATCATCATCATCATCATGAAAACCTAATAACTGAGGAAGTCACAATGTTTCCCTTTTGTAGATCAGAAACAGCCCGCTCTGTATTGTACTTTACTGAGAGGGTAGTAGATAAGGGGAACAGCCTCCCAGCAGAGGTGGTAGAGGGTAATACAGTGAGGGGATTAAACATGCATGGGATAGACATCCGGCTCCTGAATCTAAGACGAGATTTAACGAATATATATATCAATAATTAAAAAATGACCGGTACTTTATTTTTATCGTTATTTTATTGTTGCCGATAAATAAAATAATTTGCGGCTGAATTCAGCGGCCGGTCTACAAAGTGGGCTTTTACATTGAATAACATTTTAATAATTCAGCTCCGGCAGACTCTGTTACTACGGGGAGAGAGAAAATTAACAATAATCACAAAATAACATGAATATTTATAAAATACATAAGGGGCGCACGTTAGGACGCGCTCATATAAAAGGATTTACACATAAACAAATAATGCATGCTAGTGATGGTTATTGCCACAGCAGAAGCTCATGACAGCTAATGTCGTACCGGCAGCAATAAGCCGGGAATACTCACTTTATGCGCATGCAGCGGGGGGGCGATGGTAAAGGAAGGTTTCTGGTTGGGTTCAGGTACAGGAGTAAGTGTAGAACGTCTTCATCGTACCTTAAATACTATTGTTGTGTTTCTAGGGAAGCCATTTCTTTGGGACTGAATTACCTGCCCCGAGCCACTGCTATGAGTGACACGGAGGGGTAGTAGAGTTCAATATTTAACAGTAGTGTCGGCAGTGGGGGGCCAGAGGGGGCCATGCCCCCCCTGCATCATTGTGTGCCCCCCCAATTGAAACACCGTCTTTTGTTTTTTCCCAACAGCCGTGATAGACGCGGAGCAGAGAGAGAGGCGCTGAGCGGTCGCTGAGGAATAAGTTTTCAGCAACCGTTCGGCGCCTCTCACTCTTCTCCGCGAGGCCTCTGTCTTGGTCGCGGTGCCGGCGTTTCATGCTGAGCGCCGATATATGACATCATATTCCGGCGCTCAGCAGTGATGCAGCGCGCACCGCGGCAGAACAGGGAGGCAGAGGCCTCGCGATCCCACCGCTGGACTTCTACAAGGTAAGTGAACTTCAAAGGGGGAGGAGGGTAGATAGTTAGGAGGGGGTAGATATTTAGGAGGGGGTAGATAGGAGAGAAGGGAGGAAGAGGGGTGTAGATAGGGGAGAAGGGAGGGAGAGGGGGTAGATAGGGGAGAAGGGAGGGTGAGGGGGTAGCTTGGGGAGAAGGACGGTAGATAGGGGAGAACGGGGGTAGATAGGGGAGAAGGGAGGGAGAGGGGGTAGATAGGGGAGAAGGGAGAGAGAGGGGGTAGATAGGGGAGAAGGGAGAGAGAGAGAGAGGGTAGATAGGGGAGAAGGGAGAGAGAGAGGGTAGATAGGGGAAAAGGTAGAGAGAGAGGGGTTCTGATTGACTCTCCATATGCTGCAGGGGGCAGCACCGTTCACATGGGAAACATATATGTATCATGAAGAAAAAATATGGCCGACGTGGTCATCCTGCCTAAAAATTGAACGTGACCTCCATTACATATAACGCTAAACACTGGCCCAGGGGGTAGGTGGGCAAGTGTACAATGGACCGTTCCAAGGTCTTAAAACAGGGCCGCTCCGCCTGCGTATAACAACGTGTCTATTGCCCCAAACTATAATATATAGCTTATATTTTTTGGCTCTCCCATTGAGCATGCGCGGGGGGCAGGCATACATTCAGGCAGAGGCAACCCCTGCATGGGGGAATGGGGGGGCAGAAAAACACGTACACTCCCCCAAAAAATAGCAAAAAATGTGATTTATGGGGTAATGCTACATTTTGCTAAAATGTCCCAGTAGATCCAGACGTATTCACCATCGTCTCACCTGCTTATTCTAGAAGTGAAATCGGCGATGAAAACAAAAAGCGAAAAAAAACTAGAAAGCGATCTCTTCTGTCCTCATTAGAGTCACCATTAGAGTGGGAGGAATCTGCGATGTCGCTTTGTAGAAACACAAAAGGATCCCGGTAATGGAAGGGACAGTAAAACTGCCTCCATCCCGAGCCGCGCACCTGAAATTATGTCATTTTCTTTTTGTTCCCGGAGCTCGCTGATTGCGGTAATAATGAAAGGTAATGCAGGTGCGATGCGCTGAAAGCCTCTGTTCCGCTCCTATTTGTTTCATTAAAAAAAATCTGGATGAACAGAACAAGCAAAATAAGACGTTTCTTTATTTAATGGATACGTCGGCGATTCAAAAAAAGTTTTTTCCTGGGGAGAGCTGGCGGCTGAGACTCAAGGCACAGGTAGACTACCCCATAACCTGGGTATTGACTCTTAAAGGGTTATTTTAAGCTGTCAAACAAACGAAAACTATATTTGGGGAGAAGCTGCAGCTCCAGCTCATCACTAACTCAATGGTCTGTTTTTAGTGTTACTTTTGACCGCTTTCTAGACCCCCTGGAGGGGATGAGCAGGAAAACCTAAAGGGCTTTTTTTATCCTTAATTTTTGTGAGGATTTAGGTGAAGACCAGCGGTGGAGATCTGACTTCTTTCTATCAATCAGAATATTAAATACATAACCCCCAATTTCTTGGGAGAAAAATAGATTAATATTCAAATTCAGACTCTGAATAATGAAATTAAAACAGCCACAGCTACAGTCTTTATTCAAACCAATTGGCCACCACCATTAGTTGCTACGGCAGGATACGCGTAACCGCCTGAGGGTCTCATGTCCAGATATCCATGTTATTTCATGACAATTAAGAGACCCCCGATACCTTACCATCATGCTATCGGGTTCCAAACCCATTTACGAGACTAAGGGAAAGAGTAATCTGGATCTTGACTCAAGGACGACCAATGGGCAGCTACGGGTAACAGAGAGATGACATGGCGTCCCGGTAACGGTGTGCAACATCTCAGCCGTGTATGTAAATATTCCCCGCCAGCTGCTTATTTCACGTGAAACAGAAACGGAAACACTTGAAGGGAAATATACTGAAATATGGAGAAGAGGCTGAAGACCAGCATGAGCACCATGATGAGGACCAGCATTAGGACCAGGACAAGGGCCAGCATCAGAGCTAGCATGAGGACCAGCATGAGGACCTAGATGAGGGCTAATATTAGAACTAGCATGAAGACCAGAATGAGAACGAGGATGAGCACCAGGATAAGTACCAGGATGAGAGACAGCATGAGGACCAGAATGAAGACCAGGATGATGAGCATCATGAGAACTAGCATGAGGACCAGGTCCAGCATAAGGGCTAGAAGAGGACCAATACGAGAACTAGCATGAGGACCAGGATGAGGACTAACATGAGAATTAGTATGGACACCAGGATGAGAACTAGAATGAGAACCAGAATGAGGACCAGGAGAAGGACCAGCATGGGGGCTAGAATGAGGACCTAGAAGAAGGCCAATATGAGAACTAGCATGAGGACCAGGATGAGAACTAGCATGGGAGTCAGGGATCACGGGCCTCTGTACGTGACACACCGGCCCAAGAACTCATAAGCTAAAAAAATCCAAAATCAGAACAAACATTGTCAATGTACAAACATTGTTCTGGACTAATTGCCCCAGTGATTGCCCCAGATTGTGTGGTGTCCCCAGAGGTGGTAATACAATTTACCCTAGTCGATGGTTTATTTGATGGTGCTTTCCCTGCCATCGCTGTCTTTAATACCCAGATCTTCGTGTGAAACTTTCTCAGATTCCATAACATTTCTATCTTTAAAAATCTGTCTTTTCGGCTCTCTCTGTGCGGCGGATCCCGGTTCGTTCTGTTGGCTTCGCCTCAGCTGCCTTGCAGGTTTATAAAGGAGGTTTTTAACCATCCGGCAAACCGCTTCGGACGTTGATGGACTGCGCGGTAACAGCCCCCAATTTAGCTCCCGGGGTATTTAATTACATTGCAAGCGCTTGCTAATATTAATGTGGACAGCCTACCGGAGTGTGGGTCGTGCATTGAGCCGTGTGTCCGCAGACGCACACCTGAGCGGATAATTCCCAGCTGCTCGTAATGTTAATTACAGCAATGAGCGCGCAAGTTCAACAACCAGGCTTTTTTTTGTTCAGAAAACAACTGTATTTGTCACGACGCGAGCTGATTGCGCGGCCGGCCGGCGGGAGAGCCGGGGATAGAGCGCTGGCAGCGCCTGCCGTGTTATTTTCTCTTCAAATTGTCTGAGACTCGCCGTCCGTTAACGTCTCGCCATTTCCAGGCCAATAAACGTAGGAAGAGACGTGTAATCTGCGCTCTCCCCCCGCTCGGCGTCTGATTGACTCTCCGGCAGGCGATCGTTAATGCGGCCGGTAATCATAGGCTCTGGACGTCACCTACTGAACGCGTCGGGCGCGGGGCCTATTACTGGGGCTGCGATATTCGTGACCGAGCCGCTAAACAATAATTAACGTTTAGTCCGATCACCACGGATCAATCAGACGTACGATGGAGCGGAACGGAGAAAGGGTCCATCTGTGCGGGGTGACTGCGCATGCACGCGTCCGCTTTCCGCCAGGCGATAAGGTTATGCGTAATTATCACTTTACGTACGCGATTTACAACCTCTATAAACACAACCGAGATAAAGAAAGGCTCGGTCTAAACAGAGGACGGGACTAGGAAATTCTGGACAGAGATGACACAAATCATAGAACATAACACCGTGAATGGCGTCATGCACTCCAAGTGCGTTTACCCCAATTACCCCAATAACGGGCATCTGCGCTGCCCCGAGGTATGTATTTATGGACAGAGCCCCCTGCGTAACCAATGACGCCCGGCCCTTTTCAACTTCAAATTAGTGAAAAAAATTAAAATCTAAACTTCTTATATAAGAAAGAATTTCTTTAAAAAAAAAATTAAAGTAGCTTTTTTTCCCAGAAAAAAAATAAAGCGTGAAAAATATTTCAATTTAGTGGAAACTTTTAATATTTCTAAACAGGCAATAAAAATTATATAAAAGAAAGTTAATTTAACACAGAAAAGTTATATATATATAGTTAAAATAATGTGGGGTTTTTTTACATTCTAAGATTCATTTCTCAACGTAACGAATATTATTCCATTAAAAAAAATTTTAATCTATAGAAATATAAAAAAAAAATGTCAAAAAACCCCCAGAAAGATCTTGTGTGCTTCCAGTGCATGCGCAGTTACCCACTATGCAGATGCCAAGTGTGTCACGGAGTGCGATGTCACTGTGGCCCGATTAAAGGGACGGGGGCCGTGAATAAAAACGTTATTATATATTACATATTTATGATATATATTATTTAATGATTTATATAGTGCCGACATATTCCGCAGCGCTGTACAACGGGGAACGAGAAGCGCATCACACCGAAACACAAGGACCCTGCCGAAAGAAGCTTACGCTCTACAAGCTATAACGGTGAATGAAGCTGCAATGTTTTATGATGACAGATGGGCCACGTGTGTCCTCAGGACACGTATGCACCGCGGTGCGGGGTATTGCCCTGGCAGATGTATTTTTAAGTGTTTGCATGTGCTGTAATCAGCGCAAAGCTATTAACATCCCTCGTTGTATACATATATGTGACATCGGCTAAACATCGCGGGGCCGTTTACACACAAAGCGCGTCACAGCAGGTCGCCCGCGGCCGACCAAACAAAACAAATTCGCTATTTAAATGTTTGAAACGTCGCCCCCCGGAGGCCACAATTATTGGTCTTTTTTATCATATTTATAAATTCTTCGCATACAAAAATAAAGCGTTTTTTTTTTAAAAAAGGCTCCGTTGTGAAAGCGCTTGGCGTTTATTGCTTACCGAGTTACATTGTATCAGACGTAACAAAAACATTCCGACGGTCTGAAAGCCTGAACTCGCCGAGCATCAGACGCTTTAAGATGTGATTTTTGGGCTAATAACCTCAGATATTATGATATTTTAACCTTTAGAATATCGTACCCAGAAAGACCAATTACTGATTGCAAACACAAAAACCTGCCTGCAGATCGGCCCCATCCGGCCCCCGTTTCTCCTGCTGTAAAGACTCAAACCTTAATCAGTCGTTGTTCTCGTCTTAGATTCAGGAGCCGTATGTCTATCCCATGCATGTTTAATCCCCTCACTGTATTACTCTCTACCACTTCTGCTGGGAGGCTGCTCCACTTATCTACCTACTCTTTGTAAAAGCCTCCGTGACTTGGGCGGCAGCTGGAGGCTGTGTTTCCCATGATAGACGGTGGACCCCTGGAGTGCGTTACATACTTCCAGCAGGCGACAGCGGACAGTAATTACAGTGCAATACCCGGTTCCTTGCTTGGATTTATGTTTAAGTCACCCTGTATCTGATTAGGGGTACAGCATGGCAACAGTGAGAGAGCCGGAACTCTCTAGATCCCAGTTTCCCCCCCATTCCTCCTGCCTGTCTGACCAGTATTATTGGTTCTGATGGCAGGATTGTGTTCATGTGTTTTTTGAGTGCTGTTATAACTAATTTGCATATGATCTGCATATTGTTTTACATATGGTGTGATGCATGCTGGTTGTAGCTCTCCACCACCTTATTGAAAAGCTCTTGGAGGCTGGTGGAGATTGCATCCTTAATAAAGCTGGTTCCTGTTTTAGGGTGTTGTGATACTTCTGTTTGTCTGGCAGGTGTACCCAGTTGGGGTGCAGGTCGTTCCCATCACAGAAATGTTTGCATGCGTTTCGTCTAAGCCTCTGGCTCTATGGAGTTTAAAACAATCCGTTGGAATTTTTTCTTGGCATTTTGGTAATTTGACGTAACTCATATTCTCTCTCCTGACAGAAAATGCTTCATTCACTCATTCCTGCTGTGAATTTAGATCCTGCGACCCCAAAGCTCCACTGCCCATCTTCAGAATACTTCAAACAGAACTCATGACGTTACAGAAGCCGGTTATACTGGAAGCCATCGGCCTTACGTGAAGAGATGGGGGTAGGAAATAATATAATTTCCTAAAATAAAATTCCATTGATTATTTCTATTCACTTCTGATGAAACGCTCCGGTGATTTTTAATGGAATCTCTTCGTAGATGTGCATAGTCCCTTTATCACTCCCATCACTCCTGTGCTCCAATGGCCCTTCATCACTCCCATCACTCCTGTGTCCCAATGGCCCTTTATCACTCCCATCACTCCTGTGTCCCAATGGCCCTTTACCACTCCCATCACTCCTGTGTTCCAATGGCCCTTTATCACTCCCATCACTCCTGTGTTTCAATGGCCCTTCATCACTCCCATCACTCCTGTGCTCCAATGGCCCTTTATCACTCCCATCACTCCTGGGTTCCAATGGCCCTTTATCACTCCCATCACTCCTGTGTCCCAATGGCCCTTTATCACTCCCATCACTCCTGTGTTCCAATGGCCCATTATCACTCCCATCACTCCTGTGTTCCAATGGCCCTTTATCACTCCCATCACTCCTGTGTTCCCATGGCCTTTTATCACTCCCATCACTCCTGTGTTCCAATGGCCCTTTATCACTCCCATCACTCCTGTGTTCCCATGGCCTTTTATCACTCCCATCACTCCTGTGTTCCCATGGCCCTTTATCACTCACATCACTCCTGTGTTCCAATGGCCCTTTATCACTCCCATCACTCCTGTGTTCCCATGGCCCTTTATCACTCCCATCACTCCTGTGCTCCAATGGCCCTTTATCACTCCCATCACTCCTGTGTTCCAATGGCCCTTTATCACTCCCATCACTCCTGTGCTCCAATGGCCCTTTATCACTCCCATCACTCCTGTGTTCCAATGGCCCTTTATAACTCCCATCACTCCTGTGCTCCAATGGCCCTTTATCACTCCCATCACTCCTGTGTTCCAATGGCACGTTGTGTTTACTGATCCAAGTTTACGTTTAAAAGGCTAATTTATGGTTTTGTACCCTTTGTACCCTTTTGTAATTACCGTATTTGCTCGATTATAAGACGACCTCCCAAAATGTGAATATTAATTTAGGAAAAAAAGAAAAAGCCTGAATATAAGACGACCTTTTAGGAAAAAAGGGCTTCACCAGTAAATATTAATTCATGTAAACTATTTTTTCATATTTAATAAAAACTACGATTTTTTGTTGTTTTTATTTCCTTTTATTTATTTGCCACTCTGCCCCCAGTTATGCATATCTGCCACCCACATATGCCTTATACCCCCTATATGCCACTCTGCCTCCCTGACATGCATTTTTACCCTCTATTTGCCACTCTCCCCCCAGAAATGCCTTACACACCTCTATATGCCACCCTGCCTCCCTGATATGCCTTTTAACCCCCTATATGCCACTTTGCCTCCAGAAAACCATTGAACCCCCCCTACTTACCTTTACTTGTGACCCCTGCTTCAGACTCCCTGGTGTCTAGTGTGACATGCAGACCTCCGGCTGCGGGATGCGCACAGACAACCTCTGCTGCTGCCGGGACCTCCACCGGGGCTTCAATGGTGGCGCACAGACCTCCACCGGCTGCCGGAGAGAAGAATCCAGGTCCCCTGCAGCGCTGCGGGGGATCTGGATCTTAGTCCTCTAGTCAGACCTTGAATTTGAGGTCTGATTATAAGACGAGGGATAAAAAACCTTGTCTTATAATCGAACAAATACGGTATGTTTCAACCAGAAATTTCCTTTTTTTACATGAAAACAGCCGAGTGACCCCCAAAGCTTTTAAATGGTAGCAAAGGGACAGACCCTCTTTCAATCTCAATTAAAATGAAATGTAAATTAAAAACATGATCCTTCTTTTAAATGTTTCCCGTGTGCATCGATCTCTAGGCCACTAAATCAGACTTCTTGCTAAAGCCCTGGCCCCTAATATGCCTGCTTTATAGACGACATATAGGTGGAGATTAAGGCCAACTGCTGGCCGGCTCAGTTCTTCCTAATGGACACCGAAGGCTGGGAGAGGGAAAGTTTCACCAAACACCAAACGAATGGTTCAGTGAATAAGTTGTATGTAAGGTTTCTGGATCCCGTGGACATGCGCGGGTCCCGGTGGCCGATTCCTCTCCGTCTTGTAATTGCAATCAGCGCTTCAGCGGCTGATTTGTGATCTCGCGGCCCCCTGACTGCCGGAATATGCGATTATTACGCACAATTTACATTTACACACGGAGACGCCGCCATTCCACGAAATTAGGAGAATATAGATAATGGGGGACAGGTTTACCATTTTAACGCTTTAACTGTTTCAGTACCAGCCGTCGCGTTACCAAATAAATACTGTTTTATAACTGACGGAATTTTCCCAAAAATGACATTTGAGCAAATGAAGAGAGATGTGAAATGTGAGATCGACGTTCTGGACAGCGACGCTGTGAGATCTGCCACGGATCCAGACTCAAAACCAACACCTGATCGTCAGGTCGAAGCGGCCGCGGCCCTTTAAGGCCATCGGCCCCCGGATGGATATCATGGTTGGAAGACGTGGATAATAAGATGATGCTGGCAGGTCTGGTGGGGCAGGAAACCCTCTGCCTCCTGATGACATCATATGTCTGCTGCTCACTCGCAGAGCGTTTTCCCACGGAGTCTCGCTCTGCACATCCTCGTCCACAAATAGTTTTCATTCAGGGACCACGGAACCACCGGGACACTTATGCTACATCGATGGTGTCATTAACCCTTTTATCTCTATAAAAATGGCATTTCCCTAATTCCCTTCTTATTTTACTGACGTAATAATAAAAGCTACAAGAACCCAAACATAATATTTCTCAAACTAGGTTTTAATTAATATGTAAACTATTTTTTCATATTTCATAAAAACTTGAGAAAAAATGCATTTCTTGGTTTTGTTGCATTTTATTTGCCAACCTGCCCCCAAGTTATGCACATCTGCCCCCAGACTTGCCACTCTGACCCCCTGATATGCCTTATACCCCCCTGATATGCCTTATACCCCTCAGATATCTTATGCCCCCCCCGATATGCCTTATACCCCCTATAAGCCACTCTGCCCCCTGATTTCTGCCCTTCACTTCCGCCGGTGCTTCTATGATGGATTTTCATTGTCGATTTTATCGATTAGTTGTTTCAGCCCTAATGGAAAGGGTTAAAATACTAATATGTGAAATACCCTGGGGTGTCTAGTCTTCAAAAATATATGATTTGATGGGTAAATTGCATTGGCCGGGTTCAACGATACCCGAAATGGCAAATGTTTTGAAAAAATGGCTTTGAAATAGCAAAACGCTACCTGTACTTATTGCCCCATTACGTGCAGAAAAAAGCAAAAAAACATAAAAACATTGGGTATTTCTAAACTCAGGGCAAATAGTAGAATCTATTTAGCAGGTTTTTTTCATTAGTTTTTATAGATGAGTAAAATCATTTTCAAGTAATAGTCAGAAAAAGTCATGTTAAAATGGCCATTGTCTTGAAGGGGTTAATAAAGTGTCCGGCGAGTGTATTTGCTAATATTGGCAAAGCTGATGTATGTGATATTGTTTCGGGATTACATTTGATTGGTTAGCTGGTTACATAGACTTTAATGGAGCTGGAAATGTAACCAGAATATTGGTAAAGCTAACCAATCAAACGTATAGGAAGCGTGTTAACCCTACGGTGTACACGTCGCCACACGCTGTCGGTAAGCAAGATTGTGAATGGCGAATAAGGAGGTCGGCACTGTGAGTTGTGACGGGCCGGGCAAATTTTATATTCTGGTGCTACTTTGATGACATAAAAGCCATCCTCCCAGAGCCACAACCCGCCACATCCTCGACACTTCTGTGTGTGGCCTGCGATCTGGGCAAACAAACAACACTAGAATTAGAAGGGGAGAGATAGGGTAGCAGGGGGTGCTGGGGGTAGCAGGGGGTGCTGGGGGTAGCAGGGGGTCTTGGGGTTAGCAGGGAGTGCTGGGGGTAGCAGGGGGTGTTGGGGGTAGCAGGGGGTGCTGGGGGTAGCAGGGGGTGTTGGGGGTAGCAGGGGGTGCTGGGGGTAGCAGGGGGTGTTGGGGTGGCGATAGGGCTAGTTGACCTCCGAGTTGATCTCAATGGTATGTGGCTGAGGGCAATTTAACCCCCGTCCGCCCGCAGTGAGCTGGTTGATTTTCTAGCAGTGGATTAAAGCCTTTGGTGGTCGGTTGTTTCAGCAGTAAAATGTTTCTCGTGTATGTAGCATGTGTGTAATGTCGCCCTGTTTAGTCCTCTTCGGTTGTTTTTGTTAGTGTTTTCTTTTGACGCGTCCTGTTATGAAGTTTTGAAACGTGATTGAATGTGAATCCATGATTGTGACGATATTCTCTCGTTTATTCTCTATATTAGATTTTATGAGTTTAACCTCAGTCTACTTATTATCATTACCACAATCATCAACCTATGTATCATTCCTGTATAATGTATAGATAAATCAGCGAGCCAGGGCCCTGTATAATGTATAGATAAATCAGCGAGCCAGGGCCCTGTATAATGTATAGATAAATCAGCGACCGGCCCCTGTATAATGTATAGATAAATCAGTGACCGGCCCCCTGTATAATGTATAGATAAGTACGTGACCGGCCCCCTGTATAATGTATAGATAAATCAGCGACCGGGCCCCTGTATAATGTATAGATAAATCAGTGACCGGCCCCTGTATAATGTAGAGATAAATCAGCGAGCCGGCCCCTGTATAATGTATAGATAAATCAGTGACCGGCCCCCTGTATAATGTATAGATAAATCAGTGACCGGCCCCCTGTATAATGTATAGATAAATCAGTGACCGGCCCCCTGTATAATGTATAGATAAATCAGTGACCGGCCCCTGTATAATGTATAGATAAATCAGTGACCGGCCCCCTGTATAATGTATAGATAAATCAGTGACCGGCCCCTGTATAATGTATAGATAAATCAGTGACCGGCCCCCTGTATAATGTATAGATAAATCAGTGACCGGCCCCTGTATAATGTATAGATAAATCAGTGACCGGCCCCTGTATAATGTATAGATAAATCAGTGACCGGCCCCTGTATAATGTATAGATAAATCAGTGACCGGCCCCGCTGTATAATGTATAGATAAATCAGTGACCGGCCCCCTGTATAATGTATAGATAAATCAGTGACCGGCCCCTGTATAATGTATAGATAAACCATTTTTAGTGAATAAAGCCCTTTAAAGATGGCTACTTCCATCACGGTTCTAACCCTGTCCCTGTGATTGCCCCGCACTTACCTGCCCCGGCTCCGCACACCAATGCAGTTGCGGTTCGATGGGTATTTTTAACCCTTTGGCTGCTGGTTGAGTAATAAGCGGTTACATTAAACATCTGCCGAGCACATGGAGGAACGCGCAGCCGGAAAACCCAATAAAACATTTTTTACGGCAAATTTCTGGCCGCACTTCAGTGGAACGATTTCAAACCCTTGACCCGAAGATCAGCGAGAATTAGGAAGGGACAAATCAATTTACCTAAAAGCGCTTCGTTTTAACAATTTAAAAGGCTTCGGGAAGACAAGAAACAGTTTGAAGCCGTTAAAGTTTATCGGCGGACGTTTTATTCGAATCGCAATTACAGACATATTACTAAAATCCCTTTAAATAATCCCAGCCGGGGGTGCGAGTAAACCCCGCCGCGTCCGTGGGAAACGGCAGAAATTCGGGAGACTCTCTGGGGATCTCAACTCCCATCATCCGAAGCCGACGGAACGGGAACTGGTGCAGAATGCGTTACCATTTGCTGTGGTGATCCGTTGGCTGGGGATAGTGGGAGTGAGGGAGTGATGGGGGTTACCGGGGGGGTTCTGTAGGTGAGGGATCATTATGTCGGCGGGTGATGATTAGAGGGGTGGGGGAGGGGGGTAATTGAATTGTTCGGTTCTGTGATCCGTTCCCCAAACATTGTTAATCACCCTGCGATGTTCTAATAAAGAACCTTCATGGCTGGCTTGAGATACATCCATAGATCCAGAAGATGATGTATGTGTGGAGACCGGGCCTCAATGTCACCCAGAAGAAGGAGCAGAGGCTACAGCCGAGCAGGATTCGGGGGGGGGTCACTGGGGGGGCACCGCTCTGAGGTCAGGGCAGGCGGAGGCCGAATGAGTCCAACATCAGCGCAAAGGAAAGAAACCCAAACGCTTTGATTTGTTGAAATATTCGCGCATGCATGAATAAACACGAGCTGCCATAAACTCCTAATCGGAAGGTGACGACATCCAGAGGAGCCCAGAAAATACACCGATATAAACCTCACCCGTTAAACGTCTTAAAGGTCAGAGATTTAGGTGTCATGTAAGGAAGTTTACATTCCTAGATAAGTGGAACATCCTCCCAGCAGAAATGGTAAGGGCTAATTTATAGAGGAGAGATCTGCACAGGCAGGGCTCCTAGGTTTACTTACAATAAATAAACTCGAATGTAGCCCAAAAATCACTGTACAGCGTTCTAGAATGGATCTTATGACGTAACTTTGTGGCATAAATGATAACGTTGCTGAATACGTTTTATAGGGTTAATAAGGAGAGAACATCATCTACAGCGTTACTTACATTGAGCTCATTTGCCCCAGCACCCCAGACATTATTATTATTATTATTATTATTACATCATGGCTGCCCCCTGCCAGGGGCGATACCGAAGACTGCATGATGTCGGCAAACTGTAAGCGCCGGTGTTTAGCCTGAAATGAATGAATCAAAGAGTGGGAACAGACAGACACGTCTTCAATATTACTGTTACCCCCTACTCGGGGAAATGGCACCACAAACCACCAGGTGGCGCATGCAGAAACCTCACAAGAATGTATTTGTTCTTTCTTGGTCCCCATCTGGGGCTATACTACTACTCCTGCTACTACTACTCCTGCTACTACTACTAATAATAATATTAATAGTGATAATAGTAATAATAATATAAACACTACTATTACTGCTACTGCTAATAACAATAATACTAAGATTAAAATGAATACTACTACCGGTACTAATAATAATAATAAAATGAATACTACTACTACTACTAATAATAAAATGAATACTACTACTACTACTAATAATAATACAATTAATACTACTACTAGTACTAATAATAATAATTAACAAAAATACTTCTACTACTAATAATAATAGTAATAATATAAACACTACTATTACTGCTACTGCTAATAACAATAATACTACCACTACTACTACTAATAGTAATAATAAAATGAATACTACTACTATTAATAATCATAAAATAAACACTACTACTAATAATAATACAATTAATACTACTAGTAATACTAATAATAATCAACAAAAATACTACGACTACTACTACTAATAATAATAGTAATAATAATATAAACGCTACTATTATTGCTTCTGCTAATAATAAAATAAACTACTAATAATAATAATAAAATGAATACTATTACTATTTTTAATAATAATAAAATAAACATTACTACTATTGCTACTACTACTGCTAAAAATAATAAAATGAACACTACTGCTACTAATAATAATAATGAATACTACTAATGATAATAATAAAATGAATATTACTACTACTAATAATAATAAAATGAATACTACTACTACTACTAATAATAATAAAATGAATACTACTACTACTAATAATAATAATATGAATACTACTTATACTAGTACTCCTACTAGTACCAATTAAAACAATAAAAAATAAATACTACTACTACTATTACTACTACTAATAATAAAATTAATACTTCTACTACTAATAATAAAATATCTACTACTAGTACTACTACTAATAATAAAATGAATGCTGCTACTACTACTACTATAACTAATAATAAAATAATTGCTACTACTACTATTACTACTACTAATAAAATGAATAATAATAATACAATCAATAATAATCGTAATAATAATAATAATAAAAATAATGATGATACTGCCACTGCTCCTCCTCCTATTACTACTACTACTACTACTACTACTAATAATAATAGTAATAATAAAATCACTAATAATAATCCTAACAATAATAATAATACAATTAATAATGATACTACCACTACTGTTAATATGACTTCTAATAAAATGAATAATAATAGTACTATTATTATTATTATTATTAAACTAATGATGCCCATCAGGCTGTGAGTAAAAAAATATGTGTTTTTTTTTGCGAGAAAACCGTTTAGATTTTTTTTATCATGTCGTAGAAACGAGTCCTGATGTCTGAAGCCCTCCGAGTGCAATGTTACGCCATTCGCATGATTGATTAATGTGTCAAAACTCTCTCTCGCTTTTGATAAATAGACTTTGTAGAATAGTGCAGGATTTGGGGAGGGCTTTTTGCATTTTTTGCCAGTGTTTGATAAATGGAGTGCCGAGTCGCTTATTTCACCCCTGGACATTTTTTAATTCCCGTCCTGTGTGAGACGTTGGACGTTTTCTTAATGAAGTTAACGGAACCGCGGCACCGAGCGAAACACAATGCAAAAAGGAAAATAAAGTCAAGAAAGGCAAAGAAGGGTTCATTCAAGGTGTTTAGATTATGGCCTCTTCTGTCCATGGAAAGACGCTGTCCGTGGTGCTGAACCGGAGCTCTGCAGAGTGAAACGCTCCGTCTTCAAATTAAACAGAATCTGAATTTACTGATAGGGTGGTAGATACATGGGACGGCCTCTCAGAGGTGGTAGATACATGGAACAGCCTCCTGGAAGTGGGAGAGGCTAATCCAGAGTATATCTCTTTATAAGGACCAGTCCTACTTTGATCTCCAAATCCCTGATGCCCTCTCTCATGTTGCCTTCTCTCCCCTCTGATACCCCTCTTTTCTCCCCCCTCTTTTCTATCGCAGGGTTCTACAGCCCTAAAAGCCCCGATAATGTGTATAGAAACAGCAGGAAACGGCTTTATAAACTAAACGGGGCAAATAAACCCCATTATTCTTCTTCTAAATGCCCCACTCAGTTACACAAATACCCTGCAATAGGACAGAAAGCCACATAAACAATCTAGGTTAAGCCCCGCCCCCAGCCACGCCTCTAACCAGAAAGTGCCCCAAAACCCTTTAGTGGCAGCTTTGCCCGGTGGTTTATTGCCCGTAACTCCGGAACGGCCGCGTGTTTATCATTTACATCGAGCCGCGTTAGAGATAATGGGCGAACGAGACGGATTCCGACCCAAATGGTAATAAAGGCGATAATCCAACATTATTTAAAAAACAGGCCTGGCAGACGGGAAATAAACGGCCGCCGGCGACGCACGAAGCCTCGTGGAGGTGACAATTCCCCTGAATTATTGGAGCGTTGGAAGCCGTCGCGGACGGGGAAAGGAATACATTAGCGCTTAATGACTCTGGCGGAAATTTAATGACCTGATCGTTTACCTCAGGAAGATCAATGGACTGCAGATGCGGCCGTTACCAAGAAGGGTTAATTCAGCATTTTTCTTTCCGATTATTGTAATTCGGATGTTAATGGCTAAAACGCGACTGCTTAGACCCAAATAAACATATAATTTCATAACTGCGTCTGGAAAACGACGAGAGAGCGGAGGCAGGCGAGAGTTAATAGAAATATACTCAAAATTCAGCAAATATTATTAAAATAATAATGGGGCGCCTAAATTGGTCACATGATTCCGCTGACATGAAACTGTCCCGCGTATAATAACATCACAATTTAATATTTTTTTTTTTACATTTTTTGATTCTTTTTATTTAATGTTTTTGCCTTTCATGCAAATTCCCCTCCGTTTTCCCATGATCCCTCAGGGCAGACGGTATCGGGATCCTCCCATCAGCCTGAGCAGGAAGTTGTAAGCTGCTTCCTGTTCACTCAATGCGTCAGCCTGAGCAGGAAGTTGTAAGCCGCTTCCTGTTCTCTCCCTGCGTCAGCCCAAGTAGGAAGTTGGAAGCCACTTCCTGTTCTCTCCCCACGTTGTTTTAGAGGACGGCGCATGAGCCTCTAGTGCTAGAGATTGTTTCCAGCCGCGCAGGTCCCTCCGTAACGCTATTATCACAGATAACAGAAGATGGCGGCTCCCACGTATGGCACCACAGAGAATTACTAACTGAATTTTATATTAATACTTAAGAAAAAACTTTATCCATCAGGATTTAAATAATAATCCAGGTTGTTTTATAGGCAGCTATTCTCGGGCCTACTCTATACCTCCACCAATTAGGGTTCTGCGCAACCTACTAAATAATCAATAATTGGAAGCGGTCGGCTGAGGGTGATGAGTCTTCTTTGGCTTCGGAAACAGAGTTAAGCCATGTCTTTGTCAACACAATTCCAGAAAAACAAACGATTTTAATGATTATATTGGGTTTTTTTAGATGAAAATGTAGCAGAATAGTTCGGTTTTAGTGCAATAGTTTTGCCTGACGATTATTTCACAAAATTGCTTTTAAAACGTTTTTCTTTCGCTCGCGTGACAGGTGAGAGAAAACCCGTTTATGGAGATATTAGGTGACCCGTCTGTCCTAAATCTTATAAAAACACATTTCTGGAGAGAGCGTTTCATTGCACAGCTGAAGACCCCGCTGATTAAAGCTGCCGTCCCACCTTCTCTACTAAATGTAACATTTTCTGACTAGATGCAGCATCGGAAAGATCTTTCCCGGTTCTGCTGTTCTTTTTTACCTCTGTATTTCATTTTTGAGGGGATGCTTCACTGTCCTGTGACACAAAAACAGGCAAGTAAAGGTTGTTGCCATAGAAACTAAAATACTTGGTCACATTGGAGGGTTAATGGGGTATAAACACCAATGCTGTTAGTGCAGGACATGCGGAAGGGGGGTATGTCAAAGGGCAGATGCAAGAATCCCCACATTTTATACCGTCCAACGTCCTTCTAACGTGCCAATTAAATTAGTTTTACCCCAAAAATACATTGGAAGCCATTTTGATAATAATAACAATAATAATAATAATAATAATTACTATAATTATATTTCTTAATAATAATAATTTACAATATTACAATATTATTTTTATTTTATTTTATTTTTTTATTCTTATATACTATTCAGGACTTTAACCGTTCGTAGGATTATTCACAGTGGGTTACAAAAGGAAGAAACGCTAATAACCTAATAACAGGAAAATGGAGACACACGGACGGCCCCGAAATAAATATATAAAACGGAATGTATACATCCGGTATTTAACTAAGTATATATATAAAATTCCGCACATTGTCTGCCTGTTTTGTGTGCGCTGGCGCCCTCCTCCTGCAGGGTCAGGTATGCGGCCCCGCTGAGCGCCTCGGCTCTCAGGTTTGGCGTGTAGAGGTTTGGCGTGTAGAGGTTTGGCGTGTAGAGGTTTGGCGTGTAGAGGTTCGGCGTGTAGAGGTTCGGCGTGTAGGGGTTTGGCGTGTAGGGGTTTGGCGTGTAGAGGTTTGGCGTGTAGAGGTTCGGCGTGTGGAGGTTTGGCGTGTAGGGGTTTGGCGTGTAGAGGTTTGGCGTGTGGAGGTTTGGCGTGTAGAGGTTTGGCGTGTGGAGGTTTGGCGTGTAGAGGTTTGGCGTGTAGAGGTTTGGCGTGTAGGGGTTTGGCGTGTAGAGGTTTGGCGTGTAGAGGTTCGGCGTGTTGAGGTTTGGCGTGTAGAGGTTTGGCGTGTAGAGGTTTGGCGTGTGGAGGTTTGGCGTGTAGGGGTTTGGCGTGTAGAGGTTTGGCGTGTAGAGGTTTGGTGTGTAGAGGTTCGGCGTGTTGAGGTTTGGCGTGTAGAGGTTTGGCGTGTAGAGGTTTGGCGTGTAGAGGTTTGGCGTGTAGAGGTTTGGCGTGTGGAGGTTTGGCGTGTAGGGGTTTGGCGTGTAGAGGTTTGGTGTGTAGAGGTTTGGTGTGTAGAGGTTCGGCGTGTTGAGGTTTGGCGTGTGGAGGTTTGGCGTGTAGAGGTTTGGCGTGTAGAGGTTTGGCGTGTAGAGGTTTGTAATATTCCAGTTTTGTAGAATTCCGTCTCACCGAGCTGAGAAGATCAGAAAGTTTTGATCTTGCGTAGAATGGAGCCCCGAACCCCCGACAGAAATCAGTCACGGAGGGGAGAGCTGACACCAAGCAGCGCGCGGAGTAACGTAACCTTTCTGCGAATTCGCTGTTATTATTGATCGGCGTTTGGGCCAAATACCAGCCCGGCGCGCGGCGGCCACGAGGATGGGAAAAGGTCGCGAGTTAATCTTATTCGCTGTAATTCCTTAAAACTAAAAAGCGCTGAGGTCGGCCCGGATTTAGCGGCTGCTCCGGGATAAATAAACACCGCCGAGTTAAAGAAAGTAAATACATTGTATCCGGAGAACGCCGATCACCCGTCCTTCACCCCAGCATTGTGCCAGAAGCCACGTAAACCAGGAAATGGGCGACGGCGGACATGAATTCGGGTGAGAAATATTTATATTAAAGACGGCGTCTCATCTGCCTTCCCACAAATAATTCATTAATCCAGGAAAATTCTCACTCACCTTTATTCCTGGTTTCAAACCTTAAATGCCATGTGACATAAAGGCAGGCACTCATTGGCTGTTGCCATAGCTTCCTAAAAGCTTTTGCGTTTTTTTCCATGTGCTTAAATCTTCAGAGTGTAATTAATTGTTGGTCTCAAAATGCCCCCCGCCATGTATAGAACATTCCATGCATTGATGGCAGGGGCAGACATCAGTCTGGGGACCCGGGGCCGACCCAACGTCCCCACCGCTGCTGAGAGCTGCTTTATGTTAAACATGTGGCCGACTGTCTCATTAGACAGAGGTCTGTGTTATTATGAGACACGCGGCACTCCAAAGCACGCAGGTAACTGAGCAATTTAAAGAGTGGGAGAGCATCCACCGACCCGCCGGAATACCCCATAAAATACCGCATCGCTAAAAGGTTTTATACGCGGAGACGGTCTCAGTCCCTGGTTTCGATTTTCTATTCATTTAAAACCAAGACAAGAGAAAACATCTGCACTTCATTAGTAGGTTTCAGGGCTACTGATCTATTTCAGCGGCCTCAGTAAGTGTGCAATTATTTTTATGCTGTGATAGGGCCTAACACATATGCCATCATTCAGTAGAACAGCCTTCCAGCAGAGGTGGTTGAGGGTAATACAGCGAGTGAATTTAAACATGCATGGGATAGGCATATGGCTCCTAAACAGAGCTGAGCCTAGGCGGGTGCACCGCACTGACAAGCTGTTTGGTGGCACAAATTGTACCAAGAAGCTGTTTGAAGGCAAACCTGGCACTGACAATCTTTTGGGGGCACAAAGATGGCACTGACAAGCTGTTTATAGGCAAAGCTGGAACTGTGGGAAGGGGTCACATGTTACTTGGTGAAGTCAGGGTGCCCAAAGAGGTAGAGTGGTTGGCATAGAAAATGGGTGTGGTTAGAAGTGTTATGTTTGTTAAGGGGAGGGGTTAGCAATATAGCCACACCCACCGGGGGTTACCAAAACAATTCTTGCACCCAGGCGTCAGTGACCCTAGAATCTGCCCGACTCCCAGACCTGAGACGAGACCAAGGAAGGATTAAAGTTTGTAGATTTTAGGGCAGAATTCTAGGTTTTTGTGAATTGCAGAATCTTAAATAATCTTTAATAAAACGATATTTTATTAATTTCCCATTTTCTTTAGAAATAAGTGCTGAGCGTGGAACTTTTTACTCGTTTCACAATCTCAGTTATTGTATCCAAAGCGAGGAGGGTTTTGTAACATCTGTGGGAACCGAAACTATTTGCCAATTTCTGGTTAGAAAAGTAAATTTGTTTTTCTGGGAAATCTCAGCTTGTGGCTCGGAGACGCTTCCTGACGAACTATCTGCCAATTCTCTGACAATCGCTTCAAAAACGGAATTCCATTTACTAATCAGTGGCGGAGATTTCCGCGGACGCTCCAGCGATCCTCGGCCCCTCTGCTTCTGTGACGCGATACTGTGTGTTACCCGTTTGTACAGCGCTACGGAATATGACGGCGCTATACACAAATCCATAAATAATAATAATGACTGGGGGGGGGTTCCAGTCCCTCCGAACCTCTCCCTCTCTCTCTGCTCTCTTTTAGTGGAAAAGAACCCAATATTCTCATTCTTTTAAATGTAATGTGACGTTTTTGGCTCATTTTGTCAAAAGTGGTTTTTATGGAAAAATGTGAAATTTTAGAGAGTTTTATTCAGCCTGGGAATTTTCATACTTTGTGAATAAAGAATTATTCAGCTCGGTCTGTTTGTAGAAATCTGCCCTCCGTGGGGGGGAATTAGAAGAACTTTAGTGCTCAGTACATCAAGCTGCTGGCCAGAGTCGTCATTACGGGGTTAACCCCCCCCCCAATCAACCTTTACAAGGGGTAATAAACTAAATTGGCCCCTCCAGCCAGGGGCAGTAGGAAACAGGACATTTGTGTGGTGACAGGGATTGGCATATGGCTCCTACATATATAGAGGGTGGTAGATAAGTGGAACAGCCTCCCAGCAGAGGTGGTAGAGGGTAATACAGTGAGGGTATGGGAGTGCATGGGATAGACATACGGCTCCTGAATCTAAGACGAGACCAACGACCAACTTTCCGTGCCTGCTTTTATGTCACGTGACATTCTACGAATGATGACACAGACAGACTGCGTAAAAGGTTTTAGGTTTTAGATCATTTTCCCCAAATTTACACGAATTTGTCTTTTTTTTGTTTTCTTTGCGACAAATTTAAACCGAAATACAGGAAAAGTATCATCCGGAATGCGCAGGAACCGTAACATATAACAAACGTATAAATTCACATAAAGCAGATATAATATGCCGAGAAATCTGCGGCCGGGGCGGCGGAAACGGGGAGGAGAGGAAAGGTGAGAGGCGGGGAGGGCGTTAAATGATCCTGCGCGGCGAAACAAACAGAAATGCCATCAGAATGCGAGGCAATGCGGTTCCCTGCCACAGAATGCCACTAATTGTATATATTATTCCTAATAACGGGGCGGGGTGTGAGGCGGCCCACGGGGGGGGGGGCTGGGGGCCATAAATAAAATGTTATCAAAATGCAGAGCCGCTGCCGTTATCCCGTTACACAAAGTATAGAATTCACGGCGTTTCTGTCCCAAGCTGTGTCGCCGTTTTTTTTTCTGTTTCTTTCTTTTTTCTATTAATGTTTAACAGAACAGATGTGAAAATCACTTAATATGATGTCATACGAGAACAGAAAAAGGATAAAATAATCATTTGTAGGAAACGTTGGTTTTTGAGTGAAACACCCTCTGGGTTGAGAGTCTTTTGGGTCATTTGTGTTCGGATTCAGCGTCTTCCACTCGGAACCGGCAGCGAGTTCTGTGCTGTGAGAACCGTCGGGCTTCTCCCGGAAGACGATTGGCTCATGTGACCCAACGGGGGGGTCTAACGCGGACCTTCTCTGAGCCCACGCTGGGGTTGAGTTCATTTTCCACTGACGTTAGCCAGGTATTCGGGCCCCATCCAGCCCCCGTCTAGTCGCCCGTTTCTCCTGCTGTAAAGACTCAAACCTTAATCAGTCGTTGGTCTCGTCTTAGATTCAGGAGCCGTATGTCTATCGCATGCTTGTTTAATCCCCTCACTGTATTACCCTCTACCACCTCTGCTGGGAGGCTTTTCTGCTTATCTACCTCCACTCACTAAAGTAAAACTTTACTTGGCACACACACCAAGCCCAAGCGTACATCCCTGCGCGCTCACTCATGTGATTGGCAGAAGGGCCGCCGTACCGGTACATTCTGTAACGATGTATCTCGAGTCTCTTTATTGCACAGATGTTACGATGTAACCGGTTTTGTCCATTTTTATGCATTGTGACTTCTCCGAATCTGCGGATTTTCTGCGGGTTCTCCCGGGGGGGGGTCAGGGGGGCCGAGATCCGATGCGCTCATCAGGACCTCCCGGCCTGGCCAGGTCTCAGAATGCCCCGTTGGTCAGGCCCGGCACATGCTTTCATTTATCTCGTCCGATTATCCGGACCCCCGCTGCGCCCGGCGCTGGAGAGCGATTATTCTTTCAGACCGAGCTCGAAAAGCACTTTTAGCCTTATCAACATTTACCAAAAATGCTTATTTTCTCAGCGCTTTCACCGCCGCGTTTCCCTGGCCCGTCTTTTCCGGAGTGATTTAATTAGGAGAGATAATTGTAAATCCAGAATCCCGGGGTTTTCTTATCATAAAAATGAGAAAAGAATAAGAAAAAAACCATGAATAGCGGAGTTTTTATACGAAGAAAACCCTCTGACTTATTAACTGTTTCTAGAATTACAGGAATTAACAAAATGCGCCCCGTTTCCAAAAATCTCAATTTATGAGGCTGCCCAGGACCATGTATGAAAGAGGGGCAGCTTTATATGTACTGAATAACATAATATCTGCCGGCAGATCGGCCCCATCCGGCCCCCGTCTAGTCTGCCCATTACTCCTGCTGTAACGACTCAAACCTTAATCAGTCGTTGGTCTCGTCTTAGATTCAGGAGCCGTACGTCTATCCCATGCATGTTTAATCCCCTCACTGTATTACCCTCTACCACCTCTGCTGGGAAGCTGTTCCACTTATCTACCACCCTCTCAGCGTGGTAAAGATTTTGAACGATTTTGAACATTTCCCCGCTCCGCCGCCCGCTCCTTCTCTTTTTCCCGTGTATTTGTCTCCTTGTTTCAGAGCAGAGACCGGAATCTTCTAAGTTGATGAGCGCGGAATACGGACTTTTCTATTATTTATCTCCCCGCGGGGGCTTCGCTACTCATTGCCGGCAGCCCCGCTGGAAACACCCACCCCGCTATTATCTGCGGACCGCTCGTGAAGCCCGCCAGGGAAACAGCCCCCCCCTTCTTAATTTAATGTTTTACAAATCCTTTAATCACTTTACGCCGGTAACGCTGAGAAGGAGACGCGCGAGGCGCCATCCGTTACTGCCTGCCTCCGGCGTGAAAAATTCCTCGTTCTTATCGGCTTAAACCGCTCTGTTCCCGGAGGGGACCGGCGATGCGCTGCGTAGCTCAACTTATCACTGCCAACGCGGGGTTAAAAAAAATCCCCAAGATTAACGGCCCCGGCCGGGGAGGCCGAAGGCAAATTTATTAAGTAACGAGTATTTCATTCCTTTCACCGGTTTCCCCTGTAAATCTATTTCGGTTTTTTTCGGCCTGGTTGATCAGCAGCTGGTTGATTGAGTGATTAAATTAACCCCTTAACGGGTAAAAAAAAAGAAGTTTTATATATCGTGAGAAGGAGGAAGTTCCGTAGGGCGGCCACACATTAAAGACACTTATTATTTATCCAAAACGCTTAGAACGCATCTCATTCGGGGAATTTAGCTGGGGGTGGGGTGGGAAGAGGGGCAAATGAATATGGAGCTGCGTCCACAGAATCCCCCCATGCAGGGGAGACACCACAAAAAAGGCTGAGTGTGAGTGTACACGGTGTGAATAAGGGCGAAGAGTAGTTTATACATGGATGAAATACGTGGCTGAGAGTGATGTGTGTGGAAATTCACTTACATAAACACACACAGTACACATACACACTGAACATACACACCAAACATACACACCAGACATACACACTGATCATACCCGCAGTACACATACACACTGATCATACAGTAACGATATACACACACGCAGTACACATACACACCAAACATACACACCAGACATACACACCAATCATACACACCGATCATACACACGGATCATACCCGCAGTACACATACACACTGATCATACAGTAACGATATACACACACGCAGTACACGCGATACACGCAGAAGGCGCTGGGGACCCCTGGCTCGTCGCACTTGTCTGGTTACCTCCCAATAACATAAACACACAGGAGAAGAGGGCTCTGATGGCTCCAACACCACACTGAGCTGGTGCTTTATGGCGATGCTAATGAAGTCCCTTCCTCCATAGACTTTCATTAGTCAGAGAGTCCGGCTGGGTGATTAAGACTGAGGCATTCTATTGTTCCCCACAGGCAGTATGATAAGGAGTCAGGGTGTTTAGTAGATCGGGGGTCAGATAACAGAGCGAGAATCATACAAACGGCTGATATGCAGCTGCCTGAAAACTTTATATTATGGGGCAAAAACTACAACTGGGGTAAAAATTCTAATTCTGTTCCCCTTTAAGTAATCTTAAGGCATCGAGGTGTTTTTTTAACTTTTTGGTGTTTTTTTATATAAAGCTCCCGTTTTTATATGCACAGGACGCTTTCCGGCGGGGGCCGGCACCAGGTCGTAATCAGACGGTGCAATTACCCGGGACCCCGGCGTGCTCCGGCGCTCTGCAATCACGCCAAGGATTTTATATCAATCAGATGTATATTATCTCCGGCCCCGAATTACAAAACCGCGATGACCCCAAAATTCAGTGGCTGCCATTAAAATATCCGGAAAAAAAGGAAAAAAAAGAGAACGGCGAGAAGTAAATCCGCGAATCACAGCCACGGACATTCCGACTGCATTCATGTCTGAAGAATATATCCGAGTATAAAGAGTATCATAAATACCCGTATTCTAATATTATCCATATTTACAGAGACTGAGCAACCACTACATTGCTGGTGGCGGAAGTGGGTGTGGCTAGAAGAGGGCTGGGCGGAGCTTTGTTTCTAAAGTCCCGTTTAAAGGGATTTAATAAAGTACGGGGGGGGGAATTTATTTCAAAGGAGGGGAAAAGTTACAACGAGAGAGCGGAATCTAACACTAGAGAGTCAGAGACTGAGATGGAACGGAAGGAAGGTTTCCTTTACTGAGAGGGGGTAGATAAGTGGAATAGCCTCCCAGCAGAGGTGGTAGAGGGTAATACAGTGAGGGTATTAAACATGCATGGGATAGACATACGGCTCCTGAATCTAAGATGAGACCAACGGCTGATTAAGACTGGGGCCGGATGGGGCCGATCTGCCGGCAGGTTCTGGGTTTCTATGTTGTAACTCATTGGTGTCACCAGCCTATGATCTGCACACAAACAGGGGCCAGAAAGGCAGCTCGGTGGGCTAGTGGCTGAAAGTCAGGACTGTCTCATAAAAAAATTGGACAGTTGGGAAGTGATCATAAATAAACATGATGGAAATAAATGCTTCGACATCACTTGAGCTATTTTTTTTTTAAAAAAGGGAAGAAACACGTCAAAGTGTACAAAAAATGCATGTTTTTTGATTTGGGAGATAATATCAGAAGCAGCTTCGCAGGCGAGGTGAGAATTCCTCCCCGGCTGATTGGTTCAGAATCTCTTCAGATCCCCCTCGCAGATCCCCTCGCAGATCCCCCTCGCAGATCCCCTCGCAGATCCCCCTCGCAGATCCCCCTCGCAGATCCCCTCGCAGATCCCCCTCGCAGATCCCCCTCGCAGATCCCCCTCGCAGATCCCCCTCGCAGATCCCCTCGCAGATCCCCCTCGCAGATCCCCTCGCAGATCCCCCTCGCAGATCCCCCTCGCAGATCCCCTCGCAGATCCCCCTCGCAGATCCCCCTCCTAAACCTGCATTTAAAGTTTGAAAGTCAGATTTTCAGTTTTTATGCCCAAACTTTCCGCCGATCGTCATAAAGAGAGCCGTTCCGTTTTAATGGAGCAGGATTTGTATTTTATAACCAGTTAATAAAACACTTGCGAGCTACGAGCCCGCGGGGCCCCCGGGTTATTTGGTACGTTCCACCTTATTAACTGGAAAAAAAAGCTTTCAGAAGAGCCTGAAATAAATAAAGTAACGGATTAAATAGAAGGGGAATTCCGCGTAATTACGGGAAGATATAAGAACCCGCCGAGCTGTCAAAGTGTTAATATATTCATCGTTAATTAAGAATTATAAACGCGGGGTCTTTTTGTTCATTTATTGTAAATTTCAGGACCCGCCGGTCTTCAGCTCGAGAGCGTCCAGCCGCCGGAGACACAAAGTATTAAACCATGGCGGGTATTTATCTCACACAGACCTCAACCTGGCCTCTGACCCCGTGCGACCCCGTGACCCGGAGTAACCATCCAGCGTGACCCGGAGTAACCATCCGGCGTGACCCGGAGTAATCTTCCGGCGTGACCCGGAGTAATCATCCGACGTGACCCGGAGTAACCATCCGGCGTGACCCGGAGTCTCCTGGTGAAGTCTCTGTGTCCCTGGGTCTCCGAGTACGCTTCGTCTTTCTCCAGGGAGGAGAGTAGTGTTTGGCCGTACCAACTCCCCAGCCACTTCCCTTACGACCTGGGGCTAGCCCTATCCGGACTCTACGTGTGGCAAGCCTTGCCTCCTCACAAAGCCACCCCCAAAATGTAGAAGTCCGGGTAGCGTGCCCCTGCCAGGGGGACTGGACAAAGTAAACAGGGACAGTTGGGAGGTGTTCTCTAAAGCCCCAGCCTGGCTCATGGGATCAATAAAATGTATTGAAAATAAATCATACATCATATTTCTTATTTTTTATTTCCTTTCTCTGTTGATCTCTCTTCATCCGGTTACTTCTTTCTTCTGTTCTATCTTTCTTTCACCATCCCCTTTTCTATTTCTCCCTTTTTTCTTTCTCTTTCTTTTTCTCTCTCTTTCTCTCATTCTCTGTCTCTCTTTATCTTTTTCCCCTCCTCTCTCTTTCTTTCTCTTTTTTTTTCTCATAGAAACATGGAAGCTTAGACCCTGGAACCTGCTGGCACATCAGCCCCGTTTGTTGGTCTCGTCTTAGATTCAGGAGCCGTATGTCTATCCCGCGCATGTTTAATACCCTCACTGTATTACCCTCTACCACCTCTGCTGGGAGAATTTCATTTATCTATCTATCTATCTATCTATCTTTTTTTTTAATCTTTTTTATTAATTTGTTGAACAAAGAGAAACATCATAACGCCAATCTTCTCATAGACTCATTTATCTATCTAAAAAAGCCCGTTATGTTCAGAAGATTAGGTGAAGCCAAGAAGCCCTTTCCGCTATAAACGATGGAGTAAATATTGATATAATGTGTGATATGTGAGCGTTGTACGGGTCGGTAATAACGTCTCGCGGACAGCGCTCGCTCGTTAGGTTTTACGTTCACGTTTAATGAAAAGCGACCAATGTGCTAATCTCACTTCTAATTCCCCGTCTGTAAAGCTAATTATTATTTATTGCCCAGCAGCCTCGTTATTAAACTGGGATCTCCTTGTAAATATCTGCCCCGTGTTCTGCCCCCGGCGCTCCTGTGTGCGGGATTCCTGGCTTTACAGAAATTTACATCTCAAGCAAAATCACAATTCTCTAAAAATCCCCCCCAAAAAACTGCGACTCTTTCTGTGTTCCAACATCTGAACTTCAAAAAACATCTAAATAATAATAATAATAATAATAATAATAATAATAATAGATAAATATTTTACTTTGTAGTTTGCAGATCACTTTTTTTTATTTTTAGTAAAATTTGTCTGGAATCCAAATAAAAAAAAATAGGATTTTTCCCAAATATGTTTTTTTTGCTATAAACAAACACGTAATTTTTTTACCCCAGTAAAAGGAAGTCATTTTTGTAACAAAGCATTAGTCAGAGTTTGTCGCAGTGATGCGCGGTTGGAAGGTACTACCACTCTCATCACTCACAGAAAAAAAACTCCCTTATAGCAGAATCTCAGCACGCTTTCAAAAAGAAGCAATAATACTGATTGCTGATTGGATCAATACGATCTCCGGTGACATCACACGCCCCCCCAGCATGTAGCCACTAAATTACATGAGTTTATTGATCAGGCACCAGTAAGACTTCATTAGGACTTCAGCGACACTCCTCGGACTCGTCTCAGGTTCTATCACGGGCTCTCGGAGCTTCTGAAGTGCAATCAAATCCATAACAGAACGGCGCATGACATCATAACACTCATTACACAATGATTGGTGGTGATTATGGCAAATAGACCCAGAAAACACACACAACCCTAAAAAAAAGCAATGGTCTGTCGGCCGGGTGGGCTCGGATGATTGGAAGACATGGAGGTCATGGAAGGCAGATAAATATTTGGGTGAAAAAGTTTCCAAATGAGTTACAACAGATCCTCGCTTCAGTTCTGATTGACTTCGGCCAAGGACGAGACTGATTTCCGTCCAATGACGAGGACGCGAGGCGCATCACCTCTACGCTAACCCGGAAATCAGCGGCCGGCGGGAGACGTTAAGGGCGAGTGGAGCCGCGATGGCTTCTTAATATTCCACACGAGAATTAACGACATAAACTCAGCCCTGTTAATGAATCTGATTCACGGACTTCTGTCTTTACATAAAAGCGTATTAGGAAAAAGAAATGATTCTAGAATTCTATAATAATATAATATTACAGAGCGAGGAGTGCGGATCAAAGTCCAAAGTTATTTCAAAAGCCTAAAAAATGGGAATTAGAGGGAGTCAGTAAATAGTTAAATGACCGGATTCTGTGGTTTGTAACAAATAAAAGTTGAAAACTATGATTATTCTCGAGTTTTTGTAAAGATTCTATAGTAGGATTCAGACTCGGAGCCAAGGAAGTTTATATAAAAGCTGCGATGGTTTCTTAGGATACAGAAGATCATTTATTTCAAAGGAGGAGAAATCGTAGAACAAGAGACCGGAATCTAACGCTAGAGAGTCAGAGGCTGAGATGGAATGTTAAAAAGTTTTATTAGTCATGATTTTTTTAAAGCAATATATATATATCATCTGCTACCCCCCCTTGTGCAGCACACGGGAGCCGCCATCTTGCTGCCCCGTCACAGGGTATAAATCACCCCCTCGCCCTGAGGTATCTGTGATAATAGCGTTACGGAGGGAGCTGCACGGCTGGAAACAATCTCTAGCGCTAGAGGCTCATGCGTCGTCCGCTAAAACAACACAGGGAGAGAACAGGAAGTGGCTTCCAACTTCCTGCTCGGGCTGACAGAGGGAGAGAACAGGAAGCGACTTACAACTTCCTGCTTGGGCTGACGCAGGGAGAGAACAGGAAGCGGTTTACAACTTCTTGCTCGGGCTGGCGCAGGGAGAGAACAGGAAGGGGCTTATAACTTCCGATGTGGCCTGCACTGAGGGATGATGGGAAACGGAGGGGAATTTACATGAAAAGCTTCTCGCTTTGTGAGCCTCAGAGCTGGAAAATATAAATCTGAATAATGTGACGGTTCATTTGCGACAATCCTCCTTTTGTATAAAACACACAGATACAAGCACATTAATGTACGTCTGGTTGTGGCTATTGATAGAAGTCCGTTGAGTTCATTCATATATTGATTTGCATCGATGGAGGAGAAGACAAATAAATAAACTTCTTTGTAACAATTTATAGAGTAAGAAAGTCTTTCGGACCCAAAGAGAAGATTAAAACCTACGAGCGTAATGGAGGCAATCGGAAATAACGAACGAATCCCGTCGGATCCCCGCTTGGGCCCTTCGGCCCGTCGGTAAACGTTCCGTCGATATTCGTATCTGCAGAACGTTTCCAGAAAAAAGAACGATAAGGAAATCGCCGAGTCCTGTCTGGGAAGTAAAAGGCTTTTATGAAACGTGTTCCTGAGTCGGCCGCTGTGACAGCTCTGAAAGATGTTCCGTTGCTGGTGTTTTTTTAATTTATTACAGCTAAGTTGAGTAGCCGACATAAAGCGAGGACAAGGGATAGGAAAACAAAGAGTTGGAGAGTCTGAGAGCAGCGAAGTGCGCCGGAGGTCATTAACTATTCCTGAAGCTTCTCTGTGTTCTGGGCTCGGCCAGCAGAAGATGATGGTTATTGTCAACTTAAAAGCTTTGGACCTGATGATTTTTGGACTGGATTCAAACCAAATGCACTCGTGTAAGTAATTGCCAAGCTCCGCATCCCAGCGAGGCACAGAGGTTCCTTCATTCCTTTTTAATTTTTTTTAACTTTTATGATTAATCTATAAAAATATAAAATAAAATCTAAATCTGAGACGGTGAGATGTATTCTCCGGTGTAAAGAAGCTTCTAGCAAATACGATCTGCTGTCAAACCTTAATCAGTCGCTGGTCTCGTCTTAGATTCAGGAGCCGTATGTCTATCCCATGCATGTTTAATCCCCTCACTCTATTATCCTCTACCACTTCTGCTGGGAGGCTGCTCCACTTATCTACTACTCTCTCTAAATAGAATGAAGGTTGCCTTAGTCCCTATAAAAGACATATGTGGAACGTTAGCTTCTAATAAAAGTTAGGGCATTTTATCCTAAGTCAGTTTTACTCTATTCTAACTATATAATGTGTCAGCTCCCAACATTCCAGTGCTGATACAGCGTTACCAGGGGCCGATACAGCATTACCAGGGGCGGATACAGCGTTACCAGGGGCCGATACAGCGTTACCAGGGGCCGATACAGCGTTACCAGGGGCCGATACAGCGTTACCAGGGGCCGATACAGCGTTACTAGGGGCCGATACAGCGTTACTAGGGGCCGATACAGCGTTACCAGGGGCCGATACAGCGTTACCAGGGGCCGATACAGCGTTGCCAGGGGCCGATACAGCGTTACCAGGGGCCGATACAGCGTTACCAGGAGCCGATACAGCGTTGCCAGGGGCCGATACAGCGTTACCAGGGGCCGATACTGCTACATGTCTGATCCTCGGGACCCTCTTGTGGTGCAGTGTTTACCGGACCCTCGGAAATGTCTAGAAGGCTCTTCGATTAACAGGAGAGGACATGAAAGGTGGAATGAGAGATCGAACCAACCGTGCCGGGAAAATACTGGACTCCTTGTAATTGAGGGCCAGCCCTGACGTAGAGACATTCTAGGCAGCTGCCTATGGGGGCTCAGCCAGGCAGGGGGTAATAAATACGCTAAAAGCCTTTGGGCCGTTCCTGGTATTATTGCACTGCGTCCATTTCCACCTCAGTTTGGATTCAAAATTCAGAAAAGAACGCTTAAAGAACAAACAAAAAGTCAAAATCCGAAGGTTTGGGGCAGACGCCGCCGTTGTTATTTCCGTTGCCCGTTGTTATTTCCGTTGCCCGTTGTTCTGGAAAGTCTTTGGCTTGACGGGCGATGTTCTGTGCAGTATTGATAACCGTCTACATTTTCCTGCTCCGCTGGGTGTCAGGAGGCAGAAATCACCCCGGCGCGCAGGCAATTCGTTCAAACTGTCACAGCTCTGGCAGATAAGGCGCTCCCTCTGCAGCCCGCGCCGCTCCCAAACACGGAGATCCCGCTCCTTTATCTATTTCTATGAAGTTCTGAAGGCGCACAATGCGGCTCGTGGAGCGTTTACAGGATTTCTAGAACATGATTTACAAGAAGCGTCTACAGAAGGAGCTTCACAAAGTCCCAGCCTGGCCGACGCCATCAACAAAACACAAAATATTCAAAAGAAACGATAAAAAAAATATTTTATACACACCTCTTCGGTTTACTCTTCATCTTTCTCTTCTACTCATTCTCTGTATCTCCTTTATTTGTTTCCTCTTTCTTTGTTTCTTTTTTGTTCTTTCTTTTTATCTCTCTGTCCCCTTTTCTTTCTTTCTTTTTCTTTCTTTCTCTCTATATGTCTCTCCCTCTCTATTTCTCTTTCTTTTTTGTTTCTTATTTTCGTTCTCTTTTATCTCTTTCTTTCTCTCTTCCTTCCTTCCTTTCTTTCTTCCTTCCTTCCTTCCTTTCTGTCTTTCTTTCTTTCTTTCTTCCTTCCTTCCTTCCTTCCTTCCTTCCTTCCTTCCTTCCTTCCTTCCTTCCTTCCTTCCTTCCTTTCTTTCTTCCTTCCTTCCTTTCTGTCTTTCTTTCTTTCTTTCTTCCTTACTTCCTTTCTTTCTTTCCTTTCTCAATAAAATATAATTCACTTTGTACATAACAAACCCCAAGAAGTGTCATCATTACAATTAGATGCTTGATTACACTTAAATTATAATTTTAAGGCATAAACGGAACGTTTCATGGGTTTGTGTGCGTTTTATACTTTTTTCAGCCTTTTTTTTTGGATCCTCTGTAAAGTCCGTTATTAAATCACAGCTTTTTACGACGTCTATTGTCTAAGTAATCGCCAAGGTGACTGTTACCATCCGAGACTCTGCGCTGTGGAACTCCTCGGGTAAATGCGAGCCGTATAAAGATAGCCGTCACATCTTATTGTCTCGCCTTCCTCCGGATCTCCAAAAGTCACTTTCAGTGTCAGAGAAGCGATTTCTCATCTGTGTCATTAGGATGGAAGAAGCTAATCAGCTGATTACCCGCCGCTTCCTCCCAAACAGACGCTTTCAGTGCCGGCTTCAGAGCAATTTATGGCCATTTTTAATCACGTAACCTTAAGATACAATGATAGAAGATGCCATTTCTTTAACTCTTTTGATGCTAGAAAACAATATAAAACATAAAGAAACGGTTTCACAATAAAAAACAGACAATTATTATTTATGTTCGGCCTTATTTGTTTTAGTAATTATACGAGGCATTAGGTGTAATCTACATTTATAAAGAGTTAAAAGTATTATGGACACTGGCTTAGGCGGCGTGTTATTCTGCTGAAACTACTTCTAGAAATGTGGTTATTGGTTAATGTATAACGGCTTTAGTGAGAGGGTGGTAGATAAGTGGAACAGCCTCCCAGCAGAGGTGGTAGAGGGTAATACAGTGAGGGGGATAAAGCATGCATGGGATAGGCACATGGCTCCTGAATCTATATTTGCAGCACGGAGTTGAGGAACGGCTGGAAGACTGACCCCTTCCCGGTTCTTTTTGGGGTCAGACAAGGCTGCCTTCTTTCATCTCTTCTTTTTGTCTGTTGTATAGAGCTCTTTGCCGGACGGATCCCAGAGATCAGAGAGATCACCGCGCCGGGCAGAGACAGAAAAGAGATAAAGGGGACTTCAGCCAAGCTTCAGGCGCAAAGGTGAACCGCGGGAAGTCGGAGACCATGATGTTTGGCCAGTGGGACCTGACTTTTGACTCAATCCCGTTTTCCATCAAGACCGACTTCCTAAAGATCCTGGGAGTCTGGCTCGGCAGAGACGGCGCGGCCCTGAAAAGCTGGGAGGAGAGACTCAATAAAGTAAAGCAGAAATTTGGATTGCAGAGCCTTAGAGATCAACAACGCAGTCTTCCACTTCAGTCGGTGGCTCCAAAATGGAGTAAAGCGCGCAGTGATGTACAAGGAGCCCCGGAAGGGAGGCAAAGGAGTTCCTGACATCCCGCCATGCCGAGAACTTTCTTTGCGTGTAACTGCGTGCGCAGGACTTTGCTGGAAACTCCATGTCTCGCTTCTTCCTGCTGCCCCTGTGGAGGCAATGTGACAGGGCCAGGCGTACGGTGACCCTGTAACAGGCAACGCAAGTGGGAAAAGTGGGACAGCTCTGTCCCTTACAATTGGAGTGATGCCACACCTCGTGTGAGCCACAAACTCATCAGAGCCAAATTGCATTCGCCGCCATGTTGGTGGAAGTTCCTGTCGGGCCATGTCCGGGGAGATGCGAATTGAAGAAGGATAAGTGGTCAGCAGAGAAGGTAAGGAAACATTTAGAGCGTGAGAGTGACTGAACGAGAGTGACAGAGTGAGTGAATGTCATTCAGAGCTTTCTGCTCTTTTTTGTCTGATTCGCGGGGGTCTGGCCTTATTTTCCGGTCTCCGTACGAATCGCTGAATTTAATAAAATTCTGTAAATTTGCAATTCATATGAATCGACACACAGAGCGCAAAAGATCTCCCCGCGGAAGCTAGAGTGTCGGGGGTCACGTGACCTCCTGAAGCTCAGACTCCGGAGACGACGGGGAGCGAGACTGCACTGAGACCTGACTGAGAGGAGACCTGGGCCTCCAAGAGGGGACCGCTGTGGGTGCAATCTGGGTGCCGGGGGCAAATCCCATAAATGCAGTCTGAGGGCCGGGGGTGGCTTCTGGGGTGTGGGACCCGTGATCTATGCCTACAGTGTAGGGGTTCCATTGTTTATTTCATCTATACCTGTCCTAGAGGATTTCTATGTGTCATTCAGCTGATCTAAACAGAATATGGGGGTATATGAGGGGTATATGGGGGTATATGAAGGGGTATATGAGGGGTATATGAAGGGGTATATGAGGGGTATATGAAGGGGGTGTAGGATAAATCGGAAGGAAAAGACTAGTGGGGTGCAGTAAATGAGGGGACAAAGGGACTCTGGGGTGATAATGGCAGGTGCCATGGGGGGCCCGCACAGGGTGCCTGAACACAAGCCCATAGGGGCAGATTTGTACGTCTGTTCTCGGAATAAACGAGTCGGCTTTCGGGCCGCGCAGGTTTCCGGCGAGCAGCGGCTGTAAATAATCTGTCTGAAGAGAGCGATTTATTCTGCTGTAAGTGCTGTAGATTTGGATCTGAGCTGTAAATAAAGCGTGTTTGAGCCGTGACAGATGGGGAGGAAGAAGGGCTTGGAGCCCCGAGGAAAACCTCAAACGGCGGCACGAAAACGCTGTGAAAACGAGTGATGAGAGAATGGAGAAGAGCGGGAGTCCGACCAATGCCCTCGCTCGGGGTATCACAGATCCAGAGACGATACATACGGCAGTAACCCGTCCTCTAACGTGTACTGACGAGTGTTTCATTACCACTGGTCCATAGTTGGAAACATTCCGGAATTTGATGGGACAGTCCTGGGCCATGTGCTTGGGCCACGTTGTGATGTCACACGGCGTCAGGGACCCTAATGTTGGTGCTCAGTATGTCGGTTGATACCCCGGGGCCCTGATTATAAACTCATAAATCTTTAGTATTTTCCTGGATGTGCAGCAGAGGCTTTTGAATCTTTTTTGTTTCTATACACATTATCGGGGCTTTTAGGGCCGTAGAACCCTGCGATCCCCTCATACCCAGCAAACATTCTGAGGAGAGAGGGGCATCAGGAGAGGAGAGAGGGGCATCAGGAGAGGAGAGAGGGGCATCAGGGGAGGGGAGAGGGGCATGGGAATGAAAGAGACGCATGGAGAGTATAGAGGGGCATTAGGGCAGGAGAGAAAGGCACAGAGGGTGGGGAAACAAAGAGGGACTGGCCAAACTAAACAGGGACACCTGGCAGGTAGGTAAAGATGCAAATATTTTAGTAGTGACAAAATCATAATTATTTCCCCCAAAAAAATCCTGTAAGTTTATTTAATAACGTTGTTTTTCCTGCTAAGCGTAATGCAGTTTTCTCCGAGTTTTCTGATTAATCGATTTCCCTTTTCTTCGTATTTTTTCTTCTTTCTTCCCGTTTGGCGTTATCTTTTTTTGGTTGTAATTTTTAATACATGCGCATCCATTTACGTATATATCTCTTCCCGCCTTATTTTATGCCCCTCTTGAAATTCATTCTCGCCTTGGACCGGGGGCTCGGCAGCCGCAATCTATTTAATTGAGTTATTTTAGCTTAAAATGATCGAAATCACAAATTTCTCTTTGAAAATGTTATTTATTATTTTTCCCCCCGTTTATTGCAGATTTATATATTTTTGTGTATTTTAGATTCGTAAAGTTTGTAAATAATATGCAGCGTGTTACAGATCCGGTTCCAAATTCATGTCGCTGAGAACCGGAGCTGAACCCGAACGTCGAAACTGAGCTTGGATCAGGAAATTTAAACATTTTTGAGCGAAAAACTGTTTTAGTTTTACAAAATTTAATTTAAGCAACTTGGACAGATAATTGTTGGATTGGAGAGATCTCCGGATGGCTGAAATCCATAATTTTGTTTTAAAAAAAATTGCATTATTCAGGACATTTTTGATGGATTGTTTTTGATAAAGATAATTATTTTACAAAGCGATTTTAACCCTTTAGGTTGAAGATTGAGCATAACTTTTTTAAACGTTATTAAGTAAATCGGATCTTTGTTATGATGGACCTCATGAGCCAGGACTGTTGGTGCGACCGACAGTCTCTCCTGCCCCGATGTACCTGCGCGTCCTCCTCGTGCATTAACCCCTGCGTGTAGGACAGTCCCTGGAATAACTGATACATTTAGGAGCCGTACAGCTACATGGAAAGGATACACGAAGTGCCCGAGGCTCGAAACATCTCATAAATAACATGCGGTGGCTTCTCATTGTCATTCTGTCCAAGCGTCGGAGTGATAAGTTACCCCGCCGAATGAAGAATGGCCCCGAGATACGGGCAGGATCTCCGAGAGATAATGCAGGTCTGGCACGAGATGCTCAAGAATAAAAGTGCTTTCCAATCATGAGATGGGCAGCAACATTCGATGCCCCGACAGGAAACAGTTATCCCCTCATTCGAAGGAATCGAGCTCCGGCTCCAACCGGTCATCGAGGGTCCAAAGGGGATCCCCATATATATTCCTGCGAACACCCAGGACCCGGCTACACGGAGCTCTCCCTCTTCGCGGATGGGGGGGGATGCTGGTGATGTCAATGGGCAGTCTGGTGATGTCATACTAAGTCGATGCTTAGTATGAACAGGATGTGACATCATGAAGGAATGAAGGGGAGTTTGCAATAAACTGTTTTTTTAATTTATGTTACGGTGGAAAAATTATTGGGCTCTGGGGCCCAAACTCCTTAATCTGACCGTGGTGACGCCACCAGTGGGTTAATTATCTCATTAGCGCTGACACAGAAAATACGTTGGGTGCGAGGCAGGAAGGCCCTTTTTATTTTACTGCCCCGGGGCCCAAAACTCCCTAATCTGGCCTTGCTTGTTAGTTATGGGGGCCGAAGAAATATCACACCCAGCTGCCACTAGGCCTAAGCTTGCTCTCATAAGTGGTGTTCATGGGAGGATCATAAGGTGGGGTGGTGGGTGTTACATGGGCGTGGTAATGGGTGGGACAGTGGGATGGACATGGGGTGGGCTGATAGGAGGGGCATGGGCGCCCGGGCTTTAACTCTGTACTGGTCCCCGAGATTTCTGATGGCGCGGCTTCGTCGGGTCTCTGGGTCACCATGGGAAACTCTATGGTGTCATGACATGCCCCCCCCCACTTCCTCTACAACTTACTGCTTCCTGCGTGCGGGGCTACGTCAGTGGGACCGCCCACCCGTATCCCGCGGGGGAGGACTACGGGCAGCCGGAGCCACAAAGTTCCCCGAAGGAGCCTTCGCTGCCGGAGACAGTTAGGACTGAATGGTGGATAAATGGCCGGGCAGCAGATAGAAGGAGACGAGTCGAGTGGCAGCAGCGCCCCCCCATGTACCGATATAGCTGATAAGGAGGACAGACGGACGGAAAGAGCCGCCGGAGACCGAATCTGATAAAATAACTTAAGGGCTCCGGAAAATGAATCCACTTCAACTCGACGAATCCCCCGCGGCTTCCGAGTGCAAATATGTCTCTGATTAAAGCGCCGCCGTGTTATTCCGGGAGCGGTAATGATGTATGGATTGTTAGACACACTGGAGGGAGTCTGTGTTTATCACGCCGAGGGGTATTTATCTCACATGTCTCTGCAGCGTTTGGAAATAGAATGTAATCTGATGAATCTTTTCAGTGGAACCGGCGCTGCAACGTCCATCAACGTCAGATTTTTACATACCCCGCCAGAGCTGCGATTCTGGGGTCCCTGACGCCGGACCCCGACATACCTCCAGCGTAACCGGGAGCCACACATATTAACCTCAGCATGAAATATATTTAAAGGGAGAGTCCAGCCGTCGTAGGCACTCTAATGCAGGCGTTGCACGCACTCTAATGCAGGCGATAGCCGAGAGGTCCCTTTAAATCCAGTCTCTCTGGGGGGGGGAGTTGCAGGGGTAAAAAGTTAATACCTAAATTTTTCTGAATTGCCGCCATTATGTGTATCACAGATGCCTGCAGGCAGATCGGCCCCCTCTGGCCCCCGTCTAGTCCACCCTTTTTACGGTTGTTGTATGCATTTTTGGGGCTGCTGGCAGGTATCGTTCAGCTGTCCAGCATCTCTTATTATTACATGGACAAGGTCAAAAGGGGGAAACGAGGGCACCCTCCAAATTCTACCTCCAGCGAATTGGAGCGCTGAGGGGGTAGAGTGTCGCTCAAACTGGCAGCGCTACATGTGCAGTATGCATTCTCCAGGGCCCCAGACACAGCATAGTAATATTGGGACTGTTAGGAGGCAGGAACAAGAGACAAACAAACCTTACGCGTTTCGCTTAGAAGGTAATTAGTCATAGACATATGAGACGATTAGAAAGTCGCTCTCATAACAAGAGGCGGTTTCCCTTATATATGTAAGTATGGCGAACGAGCCCCGCCCACATCTCATGTCTTAGGCCCAGCCCCCGCGCAGTGGGCCACCATCTTTGGTGTGGAACGCGTCTGTAACGTCATTACATCGGGAATGTTATTCCTGATTTGGGAGAAGCGGTAGTTCCGTCGGGGTCGAGGCCGGGTTTCTGCGACGTGAAATAAACGACGGCGTTGATCTCCCCGGCCGCGCGGCGATTACCATGAGATCTCATTCTTTAATACCATTCGTCGTTTCTATTTGTTGGAATTAATGAAGCGCTAGAGAGGAAATGACCTCAATTAAACGGAACGTACACGCCTCGGCCGCGCAGCAGGAGGGGATAATAAAACAGATCTCTGCTCATAAACATTCCGGACGATCGCCATGGAGTTTAGGATTTTATTTAAACTCAAAATGTAACTTTTTTTTCATATGAAATATATATATATTTTTAAAAACAATTATTTGCACTTTTCTGAACACATTTAGTGAGTAACAAATAAATAGTACGGCTCCTGTTAGCTTTCACTGCTGTCTTTGTTAAAACATTAAAGGCTAATTTCTGTAATCTGAACTCATTTGATCTTTTGTTGGTTATCTATATAACGTCATGGGGAGGAAAAATCCTGCAAATCCTGAGAAGAGAAAGTTAAGATGGCGGCTCCCATGGGATACACATAAGAGGGGGGGGTCCTAATACAAATATTTTGCTTATTTGAATCTGCAAACACCATTATCTGGGTTTATACTCAATATGACCAAAAGTATTTGGACACCTGACCATCACACCTATATCACAGCCCCATCCGGCCCCCGTCTAGTCGCCCGTTTCTCCTCCTTAATCAGTCGTTGGTCTCGTTTTAGATTCAGGAGCCGGATGTCTATCCCATGCATGTTTAATACCCTCACTGTATTACTCTCTACCAATTCTGTTGGGAGGCTCTTCCACTTATCTACTACCTTCTCAGTAAAACTCACTTGCATCCCATCTATGATCGCTACATTTGGGAAAAGTAACAGATCCACTTTAAGGAGCAAAGCTCTTTTTAATGGTTTTCAAATGCACCCTGTATGAAGATAAATCAATCACATAACAGCGATATGCAAATGAGGGCACTCACGATGTCATCGCCTTGCGGTTCCAGTGATGTGTGAGGTCATTACGCAAGTCCAGAAATAGTCTTAAAGGGAAAATATCAATATTTTAAAAAAAATATTCAATAGGCAGACATTACTCTTCTTCATAAACCAATCAATAAATAACGTCTAGGAAAATATTGAATCGATGGCTGCTCACTTCTGGAATAAGCTTTGATTAAAATATTTCGCGTATAATGTATGGATGGGGCGGAATAAGTTATTAATGTGCAGAATTTAATCCATGTGAACGCTTATTGATGGATTCCCTTGAAATTTTCCGTAACTTCAGAGCTTGAGGGGGAACGGCGCGCGGAGCTTAATTACCTTTCAAAATACATTTACTTGACAATACTCAGAGCAGCCATTTTTATGTTAATTTTCACTATGATTTTTTCTTTTTAAATAATCTTGCATAAAAAAGACAATTTCAAGTGTGACATCACCGTCACTTTCTGTAGTCTCTGAATAACAAAACTTCTTTGTTAAATGTATATTAAACCTATATATACTGTATATACTGTATATATATATACACGACGGGAACAATATATGAATACATTTAGTTATTTTTTTATCAGCGGATGGGGGATACAAATTGTTGGGGTTTAAAGAAGATTTCCACTCCTTAAAAAACAATTAAATCCAGAACTGAAACTCATTATTTCTAAGTTATTCTGGTTTACAGAGCCCACAACATCCACCAAAGCCATTTCCCATGATCCCTCAGTGCCGACTGTATCAGAATCCTCCCGCCAGCCCGAGTAGGAAGTTCCAAGCCGCTTCCTGTTCTCTCCCTGCGCCAGTCCAAGCAGGAAGTTGTAAGCCGCTTCCTGTTCTCTCCCTGCGTCAGCCCAAGCAGGAAGTTGTAAGACGCTTCCTGTTCTCTCCCTGCGTCAGCCCAAGCAGGAAGTTGTAAGCCGCTTCCTGTTCTCTCCCTGCGTCAGCTCAAGCAGGAAGTTGTAAGCCGCTTCCTGTTCTCTCCCTGCTCAGGCCAAGCAGGAAGTTGTAAGCCGCTTCCTGTTCTCTCCCTGCGTCTGCCCAAGCAGGAAGTTGTAAGCCGCTTCCTGTTCTATCCCTGCTTCAGCCCAAGCAGGAAGTTGTAAGCCGCTTCCTGTTCTCTCCCTGCGTCAGCCCAAGCAGGAAGTTGTAAGCCGCTTCCTGTTCTCTCCCGGCGTTGTTTTAGTGGACGGCGCATTAGCCTCTAGCGCTAGAGATTGTTTCCAGCCGCGCAGGTCCCTCCGTAACGCTATTATCACAGATATCTGAGGGCGAGGGGGAGATTTATACCCCGCGATGGGGCAGCAAGATGGCGGCTCACCCATACAGCACCACGGGGAATAACGGAGGGGATTTTATATAAATACTTGAGAGAAATGAAAAAGTATTCTGTAAATAAGCGCAATAATTATGATTAATAATATTATTATGATTGGCGATAACGTGCGGCGTGTCACTTCCCCTTTAAGTGTTGAATTCCCTGCACACTTTGCCTCGTGTTTCCGGTTCTACTTGTATAGCAATAAAAAGATGGCTGGGGTGGAATAATTTAATATGTTAGCTTGGAATGGGATTGGAAATGATTGCTCCTTCTCTAGTAATTATGTTAATTGGCGAGTCATATATAACCTTTTCCTTACTCTAATTGCAGACAGAGATCCTGTAATATCCCGCTGCCCAGCGCCGATAGTTCAATTGTTAGTTAAGATACGAAATCTTGGCTTTTTAGAGAATATTTTCCATAATAATGAGTATAATTTTATCAAAGTGTATTACTTTAATTCCATTAACAGCACAATACTTTCGGAGGCCAAAAAAATAACGATGCCTCAAATTAATTGCTAAAATTTGCCGTACAATTTGTGATATTTCATGCAGATCTCAATTTCCTTATTTTAAGTCGGAAAAACACTTTGATCGGTGGATTAATTTATTCCGTTGTTTCAATTATAGCTGAAGAAGTACTTGGAAGAAACTAAGTAAAAACTCCGCATTTTGGGGAATTAACCGGAGTTAGAAGAATGAAAGGTCAAGGTGTTTGAATGAAAGAGAAGTTCGTTTAGCCGAGGATGATTGCAACTTTGATGTTTGTGTGGAGGGTTATACAGCGAGGCGAGAGAGGCATGTGGATATATATGTGGAGCAGCCTCTCAGCAGAGGTGGTACAGGGTAATACAGTGAGGGGATTAAACATGCATGGGATAGACATACGGCTCCTGAATCTAAGACGAGACCAACGACTGATTAAGGTTTGAGTCGTTACAGCGGGAGAAACGGCCGGCTAGACGAGTTTTCCATACGATCTCTACGAATACGTTTGTTATAAGGCAGGGCTGGACGATGACATCATAGCCTTTACAAGCCTCCAATAACGTGTTCATAGGACGAGAAGAACCCCAAAAGCTTTCAGAACCTCAGAGCTCCTTCATATAGAACATCAGAAAAAAAATAGAACTCTGAGGTCATAAAACGCTAACTGCATGAATAATAAATAAATATAATATATAAAAATAATTAGCGTTTCATGTAGAAGGTGTCTACGCACAATCTCCCTTTTTGTGTACCGTATTTGCTCGATTATAAGACGACCCTGATTATAAGACGACCCCCCAAAATCTGAATATTAACTTAGGAAAAAAAGAAAAAGCCTGAATATAAGACGACCCTAAAGGAAAAAAGTTTTACCAGTAAATGTTAATTCATGTAAACTATTTTTTTTAATAAAAGCTATGATTGAGAAAAATATTTTTTTTTTGTTTTTATTTCTTTTATATTTTCTATTGTATTTTCCAACCTGTCCCCCAGTTACGCACATCTGCCCCCAGGCTTGCCACACCAATATGGCACTGTGGCCCATGATATGCCTTTTAACCCTCTATATGCCACTGTGCCCCATGGTATGCCTTTTGACCCCCTATGTGCCACTCTGCCTCCAGAAATGCCTTATACCCCTATATCCCATTCTGGCATTTAGGGGGTTAAAATGCATATTATGGGGCAGAGTGGCATATAGGGAGGTATAAGGCATTCCAGGAGGCAGAGTGGCATTAAGGGAGTTAAAAGGCATTATATAGAGCACTCTGCCTCCAGAAATGCCTTATACCCCTATATGCCACTCTGGCATTTAGGGGGTTAAAAGGCATATTATGGGGCAGAGTGGCATACAGGGAGGTATAAGGCATTTCAGGAGGCAGAGTGCACTATTAAATGCCCCCTTAACGCCACTCTGCCTCCTGAAATGCCTTATACCTCCCTATATGCCACTCTGCCCCATAATATGCCTTTTAACCCCCTAAGTGCCAGAGTGGCATATAGGGGTGTAAGGCATTCCAGAAATGCCCTACACACACACACACACACACACACACACACACACACACACACGCACACACACACACGCACACACACACGCACGCGCACACACACACACACACACACACTTACTTACCGGTGCTTCCAATTTCCTGGTGTATTGCCGGGGCAGCGGGTTGACGTCTCATTCCGCGGCAGCCGGAAGGAGGTGGAGTTGGCAGCGGGGGTTTGTATGCGTCCGTCGCAATACCTTCCCCGGCTGTCAGAGATCAGGAACTCTGGAACAATGATCTCTGACAGTCGGGGAAGGTATTTGCGACGGACGCATACAAACCCCCGCTGCCAACTTCACCTCCGGAAGCACCGGTAAGCAGGGCCGGACTGGCCCACCGGGATACCGGGAAATTTCCCGGTGGGCCGGAAGGTCCGTGGGCTGGGACCAGGGGCAATTGCCCCCCAGGCTGCCCGAAATCTAATCTGAGCGGCCGCTGGGTGCTGATGCCGCCGGCGCTACTATAATACTTTTTTCTTAATTTAATATGGCAAGCTGGTCCGGCTTGCCATATTAAATTTTAAAAATGTATTACAGTATCGCCGGCCGACCGCATCGGCACCCAGCAGCCGTGTGCGATGGCCGCCTAGTGATGGGAGCAGCGTGAGGGGTGAAAGCTCCGCCCCCTCGCACTGACCTTTCACCCCTCACGCTGCTCCCATCACTATGCGGCTGTCAGATTGCTGGGAATGTAATCTGAACGGCCAATGCGTGCTGATGCTGCCGGCCGGCTCTGCTTTAATACTTTTTTTTTTTACTTTATATGGCGAGCCGATCCTGCTTACCATATAAATAAAAAAAAAAGTGTTAAAGTAGCTCCGGCCGGGGGCATCAGCACGCAGCGGCCGTTTAGATTACATTCCCAGCAGTCCGATGGCTGCATAGTGATGGGAGCAGCGTGAGGTGGAAGCTCCGCCCCCTCGCACTCAGACTGCTGCAGCACCGGATGTCAGGTCAGTGAAGAGAAGTAGAAGGTGAGTAAAGTAATGTATTTTTTTGTACAAAATGTATAATATTTTTTTGAATGTGTTTTCAGCATGTGTGTGTATGTAAGTGTATCCCCCTATATGCCACTCTGCCTCCAGAAATGCCTTTTACCCCCCTATATGCCACTCTGTCCCATGACATGCCTTTTAACCCCCTATATGCCAGAGTGGCATATATATGGGTATAAGGCATTTCTGGATGCAGAGTGACATATAGGGGATTAAAAGGCATATGATGGGACAGAGTGGCATATAGGGGGCATAAGGCTTTTTTGGAGGTAGAGTGCCCCATGATATGCCTTTTAACCCCCTTTATGCCACTCTGCCTCCAGAAATGCCTTATACCCATATATGCCACTCTGTCCCATGATATGCCTTCTAACCCCCTATATGCCACTCTGCCATATAGGGGGTTAAAAGGCATATCATGGGACAGAGTGGCATATAGGGGTATAAGGCATTTCTGGATGCAGAGTGACATAGGAGGTCAAAAGGCATATCTGGAGGTATAGTGGCAAAAAGGGGGTTAAAGGTATATCACGGGGCAGAGGGGCATATAAGAGGGTTGAGGCATATCAGGGAGGCAGAGTGGCATATGGGGGTTAAAAGGCATATCATGGGACAGAGTGGCATATAGGGGGCATAAGGCTTTTCTGGAGGCAGAGTGCCCCATGATATGCCTTTTAACCCCCTTTATGCCACTCTGCCTCCAGAAATGCCTTATACCCCCCTATATGCCACTCTGTCCCATGATATGCCTTTTAACCCCCTATATGGCAGAGTGGCATATAGGAGGTTAGAAGGCATATCATGAGACAGAGTGGCATATAGGGGTATAAGGCATTTCCGGATGCAGAGTGACATAGAGGAGGTCAAAAGGCATATCTGGAGGTATAGTGGCAAAAGGGGGGGTTAAAAGGCATATCACGGGGCAGATGGGCATATAGGAGGATTGAAGCATATCAGGGAGGCAGAGTGGCATATAAGGGATTAAAAGGCATATCATGGGGCAGAGTGGCATATAGGAGGGTATAAAGCATATCGGGGAGGCAGAGTGGCATATAGGAGGGCATAAGGCTTTTCTGGAGGCAGAGTGCCCCATGATATGCCTTTTAACCCCCTTTTTGCCACTCTGCCTCCAGGAATGCCTTATACCCCCTATATGCCGCTCTGTCCCATGATATGCCTTTTGACCCCTATATGGCAGAGTGGCATACAGGGGGTTAAAAGGCATATCATGGGACAGAGTGGCATATAGGGGGTATAAGGCATTTCTGGAGGCAGAGTGGCATATAGGGGGTTAGAAGGCATATCAGGGGGGCAGAGTGGCAAGCCTGGGGGCAGATGTGCATAACTCGGGTAGGTTGGCAAATAAAAGGAAAAAAAAAACATATCTCAATCATAGCTTATATTAAATATGAAAAAAATAGTCTACATGAATTAATAAAGAAACAAAAGTTTCTTACCAGAATATCGTGAAGAATAATGTGATCACTGTTTTGTTCCACTGAACTTTTTCATCTAAAATGCAGTAGTAAATGTTTTGATCCCATTATGTGTAATGTATTTCATTTATTAGGGCCTTTTAAAACTTTTGCTTTCTGGCATTTTAATACAAATAATGAGATAAAAAGAATGGCGAATAGTGTGAGTCGGGTATGTATAAGGGGTGCGTGTGGTTAAAGAGCGCGACCGTGAGATAAACTATATGGGGCTGGTCTCCAAATTTTTCCAGGGCTGCTTTTCAGTCCCAGTCCGGCCCTGCCGGTAAGTGTGTGTGTGTGGGGGGGGCGACGACAGGAGGATCCAGGTCCCCTGCAGCGGTGCGGGGGATCTGGATCTTAGTCTCCTAATCAGACCTCTATTTGAGGTCTGATTAGAAGACGACCCCGATTATAAGACGAGGGGTATTTTTCAGAGCATTTGCTCTGAAAAAAACCTCGTCTTATAATCGAGCAAATACGGTAATATTAGTATGAATGCATTATGACATCGAGGCTCTTTCGCGGACGGATCATGGAAGCCCTCGTTTTATCTCGGACGTCGATACAAACCGCCACGTTTTGAAAAGTAATTATCTGAAGGGTTTCCGCCGGTTTCTGCGTCTCAGTTATTTACCCAAGGGCAGCGTTAATCAGAATGTCTCACTTCTTATCTCTCGGGAGGCGCGCGGTGCCGGTGCTTTGTGACGATAACCTTGGGAGAGGTTATAATGCGCTCTGTGGCCGTTATCTGGCGCGTTTAAACTGTGTTTTTTAATCCCACCTGGTTTATTAGAGCCAGGGGGGTCTGTGACGGCCTAATGACCCGAAACACGGGCGCTAAACATGATATTCTTTAACACGGGCGCCAAACCTGATATTCTTGAACCCGCGCCGACCAGTCCAACTCTGAAGGCTGTAGAAAGAAAGTCCATGGATAAAGCCTAGAAATGATCCAGTTTGATGTGACAATTTTAAGGGTTGGTGGGTAAATCAGAAGACAAAGATCACATGATGCTCGTTACACAGAGGATGATCAACGTTATAGACATGCGCGTTCTTTAATCCATTAATAAAATAATCAAGAGATGGAGTCCACGTTTCAAATAGCCAGAGGCATCATTTTGTCTTAGGGGGTGTGGTTAGAGGTGTGGTCGGGGTGGGGTTATTTGTGTAACTGGGTGGGGCATTTAGAAGAAGAATATTGACCCCTTTTAGGCTTTTAGGGCAGTAGAACCCTGCGATACCCTCATACCCAGCAAACATTCTGACCTCCTAGAAAAGAGGGGCATCAGGGGAGGAGAGAGGGGTATTGGGGGGAGAAAGGGGCATCAGGGGAGAAGAGAGGGGCATCAGGGGGGAGAGAGTGGTATTGGGGGGGGAGGGGCGTCAGGGGAGGAGAGAGTGTAAAGGGAGAAAGGCAGAGGCATAGAAAAGGAGAGAGAGGAGTCAGGAGGAAAGAAGGGTGTCAAAAGATGTAAGAGGGACACAATGGAGGAAAGAAGGACATCAGGAGGAGGGGGAGAGGCACCGGGACTTGTGGCCAAACAAAACGTGGACACCTCAGAGGTACTTATTTTCCCACTAATTCAGCCCAAATAAATGTATTCGCTGGATGTTTTTATAGCGGCTGATGTGAGAATACTCAAGCACCGCGCTAATTGGAGCAATTAAGATGTACAGAGTTCAACACAATTATCAGAGGTGCTTAGTAAGTGAAATAAATAATGGAGTTTATTAGCCCAAAACAATGGAGGCGCCCTGACAGGAGGAGACACCTCGGAGTCAGTAATTAACGCTGACGCTCTGATTGGGCGGCTCATTTTACGTTTGAAGGGGGGGTTAATTCCGCAATTGACTTAAGCAAATTAATTCTTGACATTTTTTTTAATGAGAAATAATATTTTGCAACATTTTTGTAAAAATCCAAAAGACATCAGGCTGCGAGTGCATGAAAATGAAATAAAAAATATGAATTCTGATCCACAATTTCTCACAAATTCACTGAAGCATCTCGCATTAGTCGAGTTAAATTTTCATAAAAAATAAGCAACGTCAATTTTCCTTCCATGGAGAATAGGGGTTCCTGGGGACCCCTGTTTATTTATTGTTTATTTGAATGTGGGGGCCTTTCCTTTGTGAGGTTAAAGCGAGGACGCGCAGGTTTTCATTTAACTCGCAAGTTTTCTTCCGAAATGTGCAAAAAGTTAAAGTTACGTACATTTACAAACATTTTGCTAAATAAGAATCAACGAAACTAAATATTTTGGCAAACGCCGCAAAGTGGCGCCCCCCCCCATTAGAAGAGAGGGGGTAAAAAGGTTTACATAGCCATCCTGTTACTTTAATTACCCCCCCCCCACCTTACTGTGTGTGAAAATAGGGGCAAATCTTTGATAATAAGGGGTCATAGGGCCTCCTTATTTCCTTTGTAAAATGTATTTATGTAGGGGTGGTGATTTTGCAGGTTTCAGGCGAGGACATGCGAGTTCGCATCCTCCGATTGTATCCGTCCTTTCTCTAAGGACAATTCCTCCATCTCGCGCTTTGTTCCGTTGAATTAATTATAATAAGAATTCACAACAGGCGTCCAGAGATTATTTGAAAACTATGTGTCAACGAGATAAACAAAGCCTCCTCCATTATTTATCCTCCTTCCGCGACTTTCCCTTTCACGGTTTAATTGTCTTCTGAGACTTGCTGAGCGGGCCGGTTTTATTTGATTGAGTCGCTAATAGGAGAAGCAGTAAATACGCCGCCGCGGCGTTATTCATTAGAGCCCGGGACTGCTGATTTAAGCCTCCGCGTTATAATTAATAGAGCGAGTCCGATGTACGGTCACCATTTTGTTGAAATAACCTCTGGAACGCGGTCGTTGTATTACAGGATTATACGGCTGTCTCGGTGTACGAAGACGCTATATCTTTGTACTTTTAATAATGATATATTCAGCCCTTCATCAGGATAATGTCCGCCCCGTCCTTCTCGGTAATTACACATTAAGGGATAGTAAACCTCGGCTTTGTTGCGCTGTCTGTACGCCTTGGGTCCCGTTAGTTATTAGGAGAGCTCGGGAACCTCGCCCCGGAGCGCTGCAGAGATTCCCACGATGGAGGGCAGCAAACACGGCGCTGGGAGAACCCAGAAAAGAAGAGAAAATAAACGCCCGGAAATCACGGAATCCTGCTTGGGGCAAATTCCAGAAAAAATTCCTCCATACGGGGCGCTCTCTGTAACTCTCCGCAGCTACCCCTCTGACGCTCGCCCACTCTCTTGTTTAAGGGGGGCTATGGTCGATTGGGAGCTCTTGGGTCGGGTAACTATCCTGGATAATAACTGATTAGAAGTTAGAAATGTAAAATTGCGGAAAGAAGAAATGTTCTAATTCTCATGTAGGAAAAAAAAAAAAAAGAATATGTATATATTCTATATAATGTATAGAAAATTATGTCCAGAACTCCAGTTTCTACCAGTTTTTGACAATTTTCTGCTACGGGAAAAGAAAATTAAAAAAATCTTAATAATGTATATATTTTTTTTACCGTTATAGGAATAGTAGATTCTGTTTCCGCAGAGACATAGGGCGGATATTTGAATGTATCTCGCCTCTCCCCTATAGTCGGTTCAATAGGTGGCCGTGTACTCTAGTACTTTATTAAAATTACATAAAATATAATTTTTTCCAGGAAATTAGCAACGGACAACTGTTTTCTTTGAATGTATAGATTCGGGAGGATTCAGCTGTCACCCCGGGGAACTGGAGCTTCTCCCGCGGACTTCCCAGGAATGCTAAAAACCCACCTAAAGTTTACGATCTATCCTCCCTCACCCTGTATCCAGAAGAGATCTCCGGCTTCTCCATATCCCCCTCGCTACACTCAAACCATCCTCACCCAAGTGGCCGCTCTCCTCCTGTCTCATCCCCCTCAACCTTCTAGTAGAGTGTAAGCTCCCAGAACCAGGGCCCTCTTCTCCTTCCGTGTGAATTTTAAAGTTATTGTTCCTTTTCACTCCTCTATTGCCGCAGCGCCACGGAACCTGCACTTTTTTTTTTCTTACTGAATAGTTTTCAGACGTTTTCTGTCGCCGCCGGTTGGCGGATTTCGCACTTCTGAAGGTGTTAATGAAGCGCGCTTCCTATTTAACCCTTCTGTACTAACGTACGATCCTGTAACTAACCTTCAAACAATGGAGCTTTGGATTAGAAAGGGTTAATTGGTTACACCACATCCTTTTATCCGACGTCTCCGTCCAGGTAGTTCGTAGAGCATGAAAATTGATTGAAAATCTGTGCCGGTAAATTTATAAATTTAGAACGATTTAAATTTGGAAATTCTCTCTTTCCTTTTTTTTCCCATGAAATTCGTCTGTGAAGGGAGCTGCGAGGCGTGCGATTTGCTGATTTGCATATAAAAGCCAATTAATGTTTATTCGCTTTCTATGGCATTGTGCTACGGGATATGTCGCGGGGTACGCTGCTGTGATTAACTTTATCTTTAATTCACAAAACCATGTGCTACAAATGTTATTTGGAGTAAATAGAAATGATATCGTTGTCATTTATCCCCATGATTTATTTATTTTACCAAACACTAAGTTAATTTAACTGAAAAATCTGAAATTAGAAAAACCTAATGTACAAAAATGAATTTAGAATTTTTTTACCATTTTTTAATGTGAGACAATTTCACCAAACTAACAGACTAATCGAGAAGATGCCGTCCTGGATTTCAGCCTCTACGTCCGGGAGCCTCCTTGGTGGATCATGACTATGGGAGGTTGGGTTGTAGGGAGGCTTGGTTTGCTCCTGGTGGGTAAAATACAGTTTTTTTAGAACTGGGTATGGAACCGGGACCAGAGGACAGATCTGTAGGTCAAGAAACCAACTACCAGGACCCAGAAGCTCTCCATGGTAAATCCCACGACTTCCCAGGAATGCTGCCCTAGGCACGGGTCTTTGATTTTGCCCTTGTTGTCTATGACGACCTTGGACTGAGGTTATCATAGATTCTTTGGGAGGAATAAGGCACAGCTCTGCTCATCAGGTGTCCCATCTGCGGAGCTTCTTTTAGTCGGCATGGTAGGTATGTGTTCCTCATCAATGGTGAGAAGATATCTTAGCTCAGGTCACGTCCTTGGCCACAGCTGCTAAATGTAGCCTTTAATAACCGAACCCCTGAGGCTCGTGTAACATGGTCTTCGTTTTTCTCGATGCGGGCAACCATTGTCCGTGTGCTGTGAACGCTTCTGTATGTGATGACTGATGAGGTTAACCTTCCCCGATCATTCTACTTTATCCATTTGCCACCTGCCCCTGGCTCCTACTGCCCTGTCCTGGCATAATTTTATTTATTTTTTCTTTTCTTGTAGCCCATGCTTCCCAATCATCCATGATTCAAAATTACGAAGGCCACCGTGAGAACCAGATCCCCAATCTTCCTCTTCTGAGGCTGTACTCCCTACATCGGGACTTGAAGCCCGTTCCTTCACTCCAAAGCTGAAGCCCGCTGAAGTCTTCAGGGAGGTTTGACAGCCAAAAACCACAGTCCACCCCCCCCCCAAAAAAAAGGGTCTTCAGGAACCTGGATCCTGGTGGATTCTTCATCTAATCACATGGAAGATGCAGTGTATGATCCTCCTTATAGCTTCTTATTATGCTGGCTTTTAGAAGATTTTCCATTTGGTTTCTCCTGGTATGTATCGGGGGGGGGGTTATTGTGGATTAAACAACGTCCAGGACTTCATCGCTTTCTTCCCGTTATGTAAATATAAGTTTTTCTACGAGTGCAGCGGGATTGTGGGGGTTCGCATGCCCTGCACATGCTCTACATCCCCGGATTCCCAGGTCTCCGGATCCAGGCGAATAAATGAAATGGTTTCCAAGTCTTTACCGCCGAAGCTCTGCTCTTTATGAGAAGTCACTTAGTTTAATTTTTACGAGCAGGAAACTGAGTTTAAAAGGAGCCTTGGGTTTCCCACTTTTAAAAAGCAAAAGGTTTCCAATCCTTCCTCCAAATGTCAGCGGCTCGCCCTAACGATAAACAGGAGCCGCTTTCATTAGAATCTCAATGATTTCTCCCTAAAGGCTCGCGGGGAGCCCGGGGGCCACGAGAGGCCGATTTCTATGCATTACGAAGAGGACAGCATTCCGCATTTGATAATCTTTCTTGTCAGATAACCTGATTTTTCTTATTGACTTTTTTTTCTGCTTTCAGGCTATAAATCCTCAAATGCTTCTTTTTATCGCATTCTTTGTATTCTATTAAATTAATAAAAGAAGGATCATACCCATGAAAAAAAAATATATTCTTCTTGAGGAAAATGGAAGATAAACCATGAATTAGATTATCCGAAGCTGAGAATTCGAAAAAAAAATAAAAAAAATGTGAAACTCGCAAAACCTGATTTAGGAAAAAATACTAATGGAGAATCATAGAGACATGAATTTTATAGCAGAGGGTAATTTCATTAAATGTAACCCCCCTACCTCTGAGAATGTGATGGGGGATGAGCATGACTTGTGGTCAGTATTCCCTTCCAGGGCTATTTAATAACACTACACTGCGCAAAGGGGAAAGAAGAGGGGCAATAGTTAACCCAGCCTTGGTTAATGAGGAGTCCTGGGGACCCTCATTTTGTTTTTAAAACTATTTTTATTTTTAATCTCTAATGTAGCAGCAGAGAGGTTATTTTAGGAGTTACAGGCGAGGAAATGCAAGCTGACATTGACCTCACATGTCCTTGCACTTCATTCACAAAATTGCAGGTCCTCGCATCCCCTCAAAAACCTACGCATGTTTAAATACCCTCACTGTATTACCCTCTACCACTTCTGTGCCGGGGGTAGGATGTAATGCAACCACCAATCACTGCCCATGGGGGGCCATTAAACAGAAACACTTAGAGGCTGCATCGCCTATCAATTAATGATTTTTTACTAAACCAGCGCAATCTTGTTTTTATTTTTAATCTTTAATGTAACAAGAATACAATTTTGAACAAAAAATAAAGAATTATTAATGTTTAGAAGAGTCTTAGACGAGACCAGCAACTGATTTGAGTCTTTACAGCAGGAGAACTAGACGGGGCCGGACGGGGCCGGATAGGGCCGATCTGCCAGCAGGTTCTGTTCCTATGTTTCATCTATTTCTTAGTATGACACATGTTACAAACGTGATATTTTAAGGTTGCCATAATACATTAGCCACAGGCAGATATCCGGATAGCACGACCGGGAAGGGATAGCTTACATTTTAGCAGGATATAGCACAGCAACAACAGGGTTAATACTGAATACAATGTTACCCCTTAATCTTTTTTTTATATCTTTCTCCAAATCAAATTCCTTCTCGTTCTTTGATGCTTAGGAAGCCGGGAGTCCAACGGCACAGAGCGCCAATAAAAAACGCATTAGCATGAGAATGGCACAGGGCCCAGTCACGGGTTAAACATGCTAAGATCACGCCGCACCAACCAACCGGGAGGGGAGGTCCGGAGCATGCGGGGGTCCGGTTAGCCAAGATACACAATGAAAAAGGACTAAATGAACCGCAAGGAACGGCTTCGTGGTTTGGAAAAGACTGGAGGTGGTTTTAGTTAAAGCAGATAAATAAAAGGATGGATCTCACCCGCTAACAGCGCTATCCTGAACACGGCGCTTGGCGCAGAAGTTACCGGAAAGCATATCGCCAAATGACCAGGGCATTTATTACCCCGTTTAATGTATAAAGCCGTTCCCTGCTGTTTCTATACACATTATCGGGGCTTTTAGGGCCGTAGAACCCTGCGATACCCTCATACCCAGCAAAACATTCTCACCTCCTAGAAAAGAGGGGGAGGAGAGAGGGGCATCAGAGGAGGAGGAGGAGAGAGGGGCATCGGGGGAGGAAAGGGGAGCACCAGGGAGGAGGAGAGGGGAGCACAGGGGAGGAAAGAGAGGCATTAGGTTATGAAAGATGGTCATGGGGATTTGGGGTTTAGAGAGGGACTGGTCCAGGCCACTTGCCAGGTATGTCCCTACAAGTATAAATCAAGCGCTGGCTATTGCCACAATACTGTAGAACCAAGTAAAGCGTCCTCACTCCTGCAGATTTATTTCCTGATTTATCGGAGAACGTACCGGATACTCGGGGGTTTATTTTGCGTTTAATATGCAGAGCAGATCGCTCGATGCCACCGAGAGCTTCAGGAAGACAGACGCGGAGAATAACATATGGAGGTGCCACGGGAGAAGCTGTGACTGAGAGAGCCGTTAGACTAGCTGCCTCCGGCATATGGCGTGTCTGGCAAACCCCCCCCCCTCCTGAGGGCAATACTATAAATTAACCCCCCCTATAAAAAAAAAGAAAAGGAAGTCCCCCTTCCAGGGATTTTAAATGTAAAAAAAGAGGTTATTTGGCATTACGAAAAAAATGAGATGAAAGCGCAGTTATTAATCTGCATGTGGAGCTTTAAAAACTGCCAGCAAATGTATGGATCAAATGTGTTCGAATCGCAATAAAAAGAGACAACGGTCCAAAAAACTCGTTCATTCTAACTTAGAACATCCTTTACTATAATAATAACCTATTTATCTATTTTTAATAATTATTCTAGAAACAGTGAAAGCAGGGCCACGGATTGCACTGCAGCTCTGGAGCTGCAGCTTCTCCTAAAGTGATTACATTATTATTTCTATTTTTTTATTATTAAAGTACTTTTGATCTCTTCAACGATGAGGCCACATGGCCTGTTACAGACATTTATAATATATGGAAATCGATCGTACGCCTATTGGCCTTCAGTCCACCAATAAGGGTTGATGGGGGAGGGGTGGGAAGGGTGTTATATATATATTGTTATTTTAAAATAAATTTGATTTATTTACTTTTTTGAAAGTATTTGTTCTGAAATACTAATTGCTATATTTATTGAAAAATAATAAAATAAATGAAAATATCACAAAGCCTCTATTCTGCCGGAAAAAAAAAAATACATTTCAGTTCAATTCTCCTAAGATGAAATTGCGTAAAAATGATAAAGTTCGGGCTAACGAGGCCCGGCGAAGGAAATCCGAGAAGAGATTATGACATTGTGCGGTATACAGAAGCGGAACGGCTCCTTCTCCCCGACACCTTGACAGACAGAAATGTAATTTACTATTTTGTGTGTTGCCTTGCGTAGTGAAAGAGACCTTTAAATACTCGTGTCTCCCGGCTGTGAAATTACCTGGATGACACGGCGCAAAGACTGACGATTTAAGTTGGATTTTGGGTAATTGGTACCTTTCAGAGCGGGTTTTTTTTATTTGTATTCTCCGGGAGCGTTTCTCTGCATGGCGCGTTGTTTAGCGATGCGGCGTCACGTACCGCGAGGACGTCTGTAGTTACACAGATTATTAGTTGGAAGAGAAGACAAAAATTCACGGCTCCTCTGAGAGAAATCGCGTCTATTTTCTTACTTCTCTATTAGAAATCCTGAAATGTACTTTTTACGATAATAACCGACTTTTAATCCCAAAGCGCACACCGGTTACCGTGGATCCCGTTCTATTATTCCGCTCCGCCTCATGTTTCAAGCGGCGCCGCTGGGACCGAAAAGTTACGTTTTTGTTTTTTTGGAAACTTCCTTTCCAAGGAAAGATTTTGACGTCCAGCAAATGTTAAAACTAGAGGGTCAGAGGCTGAGATGGAATGGAAAGAAGTTTTACTTTACCGAGAGGGTGGTGGATAGGTGGAACAGCCTCCCAGCAGAAGTGGTAGAGGGTAATACAGTGAGGAGATTAAACACGCATGGGATAGACATACGGCTCCTGAATCTAAGACGAGACCAACGACTGATTAAGGTTTGAGTCTTTACAGCAGGAGAAACAGGTGACTAGAAGGGGGCCGAATGGGGGCCGATCTGCCAGCAAATTCTATGAAACGTTTCTTACTCATCTAAATATATTTCCCCCGGGGGGAATAACTGGTTATATGTAATCATCAGGATGAGGGGTATTTAAAAGGCTACTTTCTGAGGGCCCCCGAGTGAGAGGGCTCCCAGTCCTTCCAGCCCTAAATATAATTGGCTTTCAATAAGGATTTATGGGGGCTGCTAAAAGCACCTTTTTCTTTCATTTCTTTATTTCAGCAATAATTAAAATGAAATGTGGAGTAATTAGTTAATTACTAGACTTGTGCATTCAGATTCAACAAAATCTGCCAATTTCATTCATTCGTACGAATGTCCAAAAACAAGGAGGGATCCCAACAGAACAAACAGAAGCGAAGCAGAGAGCTCTGGGTTTTTATTTGGATTTCGTTGCTTTTTCACTCTCTCTCAAACTCTCTCATTCGCACTCTCTCTCATTCGCACTCTCTCTCAAACTCTCTCATTCGCACTCTCTCTCATTCGCACTCTCTCTCAAACTCTCATTCGCACTCTCTCTCAAACTCTCTCATTCGCACTCTGTCTCAAACTCTCTCATTTGCACTCTCTCAAACTCTCTCATTCGCACTCTCTCTCAAACTCTCTCATTTGCACTCTCTCTCAAACTCTCTCATTCGCACTCTCTCTCAAACTCTCTCATTCGCACTCTCTCTCAAACTCTCTCATTCGCACTCTCTCTCAAACTCTCTCATTCACACTCTCTCTCAAACTCTCTCATTTGCACTCTCTCTCAAACTCTCTCATTCGCACTCTCTCTCAAACTCTCTCATTCGCACTCTCTCTCAAACTCTCTCATTCTCGCGCTCTCTACCTTCTCTGCTAACCGTGTCCCGTCTCTTTTTCCGCAGCTCCACTTCTTCTCTTGCCTCTTTTTGTTCTTCCGTCCTCTTTCTTCGTCCGCTTCTCCCAGGTATCAGCTTTGTTAACCAGGCCTCCCAGAGCACCAACAGGCCAGAATATTGCAGACAAATTCCCAGAGAAACAAAAGCGTTAACAGAGCTAATACTGGGGAGAAGCGGATGAAAAAAGAAGAGAGAAGAAAGAAGACGAATAAGAAGAGGCAAGAGAGAAAGCCTATGGAGTCACCCTCAGCCTCAGTAACTGGGATTGCATATCTCCCCGTGATTCATCTCTGCCTAGAGTAAGCCCAGCCCATGAGGAACACAAAGCTCTCCATGTTGCCACAAATGATAATTATAAATAGGGATAAATAAAGTTGATCATTTTGCAGGGATATTTAAAATAAAGCTAAAAATGGTTCTTTTTTATTGCTGCTGAAATGTGAATGAACATTCGAGCCGTTGGCGTGGCTTATGTTGAGTTGCGTCGGTAAGGTTTACCCTTTAACTTGACTGACAACTTGATATTTAATGAAAAAAACCTTAAAACCAATACACAGATGGTATAGGAGCCCACATTTAATCTCCAAATGTGATAAAAATACTTCTATATTATGCTGGCGTTGTGGGAGAAAAGATGGTACTATGTACCATATGTGGTGGGAATGTGAGGAGCTAGAAAACTTTATCACAAACGTATTTAAGATTATAAGGGAAATGTTAAATGTAGACATTAATCCATCACCCCAAACATTTCTATTCCATATTGGTCTAACTAAATTACAAAAACTACAAAAAAAATGTACTGGCTCCATTAGCCCTGGCCAGTAAACTTGTTATAGCAAGAAATTGGAAGAAACCAGGGAAATTATCCTGGGAAGAGATACATAAAGAGATACAATTCCAATGTGAAATGGGGGAGGGCTATTATCAGAGCATCGGAAATAATAAGAAATATTTGGGGATATGGTCTCGTTGGATTACCTATGCATATTCTAAAGAAACTTCATCGGAATAAGTTAACCCTATGTGAATTCAATAAGACATTACCATATTATAGCTGTATGATTGTAGTATGAATGTATGATATTTATTAAATACATATTATTTATTTAATATAATGGCGACGGCAATATATGCGATAATGAAAGTTAGAAGTAACTACTATAAAACGTACTGTTGAGTCTGAAAGATATTTCTATGCAACATTATTACTATATATACATATAGGTGTAATATAAGCTAAAGATGTCTATACATAGTAAATTTCGATTATTGTTAATAGCCAATACTATAAACAAAATTATTTATATCATAAACTATTATTATATGTATTTATTTATTTATGTTGTTTGTAATATTTAGATTTTATAGTTAAAAAAATCAATAAAAAATATTTTGAAATGAAAAAACATTAAAACCGAGCTGTCACTTTTCCCAAATCCTATGTCCCAGTCCATACACTAAATTAACCCATGCAGAGCTGTTAACAGATTAAAGTAACCAATATATATATATGTATGTATTAGAACCCCCCCCCATGTGTATGACATGGTAGAGGCCATCCTAACTTCCTGTTCTCTGTAGCGATTATCTTTCCCCCTATTGTTAAGTTGCTGGTTGTTGCTGATTGGTTCAGGCAGCCTTTGTAAGGCTGGGGGAGGAGAAGGACAGGCGATTGATCAGATAATGCTGGCTCTGCCACAGGCTGCCACTCGTCATAATTATAAAATTCCCTAAAATAGAAAACAAATCAGAAAATAACTGACTTATGGTTCTTTATTAATATCTATTTCTTATATATAAGTAATGAAAACACTAACAGAAACTCGTTAATACCGCGTGTGAGATTAATGCCCAGGAGAAACGTTGAAATATTTGCCTCCTATTTCTTCATCTTTAAGGAATCCTCCAAAATAATTTATTGGGAAAAAAATGTAATTAGGATCTTTAAGTGACAGGTATTAGAATTAGCATTCGGCGCGGTCTCGCAGGTCGTGACCGTTCTGGCAGAATCTTCTTGGAAGTGACTAAAGTCTCTCATCGGATTTAAATAATGTATTCTTTCTTTTTTTTTGCATTTAGAGGCTCAGATCGTAATCACCAGAAAAAAAAAGGATTTGCTTTTGTACAAATAATTGTTAAATTTAATGGATCCGTTTGACTTTGGTTATCAAAAGTTGTCTGAACTTTACAGAACTGATTTTGGAAATGACTCTGAATTATTGCAGCCGCTCCGCCGTTTCATGTCTGATTTCCTGATACAGTTTATTAAATGTGACATTTCTCCAGCTTTTTTTTTCTTTTTGCCCGTAGACTGCCGAGTTTTAGTTTCAAACAAAACAGTCCAGGCAATCTAATCATTTACCTGCCGTCAATCTCACACAGGTCAGACTAAAGTTTTACTGTACTGAGAGGGTAGTAGATGAGTGGAAGAGCCTCCCAGCAGAAGTGGCAGAGGGTAATACAGTGATGGAATGCAGCACTGGGGAGGTTATATTACTGTATACAGTGCTGGGGGTTATATTACTGTATACAGCGCTGGGGGGTTATATTACTGTATACAGCGCTGGGGGTTATATTACTGTATACAGCGCTGGGGGTTATATTACTGTACACAGCGCTGGGGGGTTATATTACTGTATACAGCGCTGGGGGTTATATTACTGTATACAGCACTGGGGTGTTATATTACTGTATACAGCACTGGGGGGTTATATTACTGTATACAGCGCTGGGGGTTATATTACTGTATACAGCGCTGGGGGTTATATTACTGTATACAGTGCTGGGGGTTATATTACTGTATACAGTGCTGGGAGGTTATATTACTGTATACAGCGCTGGGGGTTATATTACTGTATACAGCGCTGGGGGTTATATTACTGTATACAGCGCTGGGGGGTTATATTACTGTATACAGCGCTGGGGGTTATATTACTGTATACAGTGCTGGGGGTTATATTACTGTATACAGTGCTGGGAGGTTATATTACTGTATACAGCGCTGGGGGGGTTATATTACTGTATACAGCGCTGGGGGTTATATTACTGTATACAGCGCTGGGGGTTATATTACTGTATACAGCGCTGGGGGTTATATTACTGTATACAGCGCTGGGGGTTATATTACTGTATACAGCGCTGGGGGTTATATTACTGTATACAGCGCTGGGGGGTTATATTACTGTATACAGCGCTGGGGGTTATATTACTGTATACAGCGCTGGGGGGTTATATTACTGTATACAGCGCTGGGGGTTATATTACTGTATACAGTGCTGGGGGTTATATTACTGTATACAGCGCTGGGGGTTATATTACTGTATACAGCGCTGGGGGTTATATTACTGTATACAGTGCTGGGGGGGTATTACTGTATACAGTGCTGGGGGTTATATTACTGTATACAGCGCTGGGGGGGTATTACTGTATACAGTGCTGGGGGTTATATTACTGTATACAGCGCTGGGGGGTTATATTACTGTATACAGCGCTGGGGGTTATATTACTGTATACAGCGCTGGGGGGTTATATTACTGTATACAGCGCGGGGGGGTTATATTACTGTATACAGTGCTGGGGGGTTATATTACTGTATACAGCGCTGGGGGTTATATTACTGTATACAGCGCTGGGGGTTATATTACTGTATACAGTGCTGGGGGGTATATTACTGTATACAGCGCTGGGGGTTATATTACTGTATACAGCGCTGGGGGGTTATATTACTGTATACAGCGCTGGGGGTTATATTACTGTATACAGCGCTGGGGGTTATATTACTGTATACAGTGCTGGGGGGTATATTACTGTATACAGTGCTGGGGGTTATATTACTGTATACAGTGCTGGGGGGTTATATTACTGTATACAGCACTGGGGGTTATATTACTGTATACAGTGCTGGGGGTTATATTACTGTATACAGTGCTGGGGGTTATATTACTGTATACAGCGCTGGGGGGTTATATTACTGTATACAGCGCTGGGGGTTATATTACTGTATACAGCGCTGGGGTTATATTACTGTATACAGCGCTGGGGGTTATATTACTGTATACAGTGCTGGGGGTTATATTACTGTATACAGCGCTGGGGGGTTATATTACTGTATACAGCGCTGGGGGTTATATTACTGTATACAGCGCTGGGGGGTTATATTACTGTATACAGCGCTGGGGGGTATTACTGTATACAGCGCTGGGGGGTTATATTACTGTATACAGCGCTGGGGGGTTATATTACTGTATACAGCACTGGGGTTATATTACTGTATACAGTGCTGGGGGGTTATATTACTGTATACAGCGCTGGGGGGTTATATTACTGTATACAGCGCTGGGGGTTATATTACTGTATACAGCGCTGGGGGTTATATTACTGTATACAGCGCTGGGGGTTATATTACTGTATACAGCGCTGGGGGTTATATTACTGTATACAGCGCTGGGGGGTATATTACTGTATACAGCGCTGGGGGGTTATATTACTGTATACAGCGCTGGGGGTTATATTACTGTATACAGCGCTGGGGGGTTATATTACTGTATACAGCGCTGGGGGTTATATTACTGTATACAGTGCTGGGGGTTATATTACTGTATACAGCGCTGGGGGGTTATATTACTGTATACAGCGCTGGGGGTTATATTACTGTATACAGCGCTGGGGGTTATATTACTGTATACAGCGCTGGGGGTTATATTACTGTATACAGCACTGGGGGGTTATATTACTGTATACAGCGCTGGGGGGTTATATTACTGTATACAGCGCTGGGGGTTATATTACTGTATACAGCGCTGGGGGGTTATATTACTGTATACAGCGCTGGGGGTTATATTACTGTATACAGCGCTGGGGGTTATATTACTGTATACAGTGCTGGGGGTTATATTACTGTATACAGTGCTGGGGGGTTATTACCTTTTGAATCCTGCCGGTTAAGAAAGTCGCCCGGATTGTGATAATTCCGTTTTAAGATCCACCTGGAAAGATACAATTCGAGGATTTGAAGACATTAAATCGGGGGAATTTGTGACTTTAATCCTAATTAAAATCTATTTTAATTAATTCTCCCTGAAAAAAAAAAAAAAAAAATTCTGTCTCTTTTTATCTTTTTTTTACCTTTTTATGAAAATAAATCTCGGTGAATCTGCTCCAAGTGCAGGATAGCGACTCGGGGATAAAGCGCGTGAAATTCTCTCCACGCTTCATCAGCGTGCGAATAAAACGGAAGTGTTATTGGGTCATTTCGGCTTTATTGAGACGTTCGTCCCCGCAGAGCTTTTACGCCGCGAGCCGCTCAAACCCATCTTACCGATTCCTTAAATCATCCCCTTCTCTCTAAAAAGATCATCGATAAACACGGAAAGGAGAAAAAAAAAGACTCTTCTCGGGAGAAATGAAATTGAAACAAAGTCTCTTATTTGTTTTTTTAATTGGTTGTGGCAACAACCTATCAGTGCCTGCCTTTGTGTCACATGACGATAATGCCTTCCCAAAATAATTAGGAATAAATCAACACGAGACCAACGACTGATTAAGGTTTGAGTCGTTACAGCAGGAGAAACGGGCGACTAGACGGAGGGCCGAATGGGGGCCGACCTGCTGACGGGTTCTGATGATGAAAATTTAAATTTTTAACGCGACATTTAGTTATAAAACTGGACGGGGCTTTTTTATGCGATGAGTTTGAAATCACGAGAACCAGGAGGGAGAGAGAAAGATCTAGAACCCGGACTCCATAGCCCCGTGGCCCGGATGTCCTTCGATAATCAATCTGTTGCTTCGTTACTGGAGTTGGGGCATTTTTGGGACCCTCTTGTTGGATCTTCACTCCGCCCGGCAGCTTCAGGAATACGGCAGCCCCCTCCTCGTCTGATTTATTGTCTTATTTTATAACGTTAGGGCCGCGCTGCGAGTATCCGCGGCGGTTCATCCATCGGACAGGAGATCAGGAGTCTGAGACCGCACATAAATCAGGAAGATCCATCGGCACGGCCCGCCCACTCCACGGAACGCATGCGCGACCGGACGGCACGGCTGAATCCGGAGGCCCCCGTGTGTTGGGACCTTGCCTGGTCCGCAAAGTTATCTTTTTTTTACAAATAAAAATGAAAGAAAAATAGCCGTAACAGGGAGTAATTTGTAAATGTAAAAATGGTCATTTTTTTTTATTTATTTTTTGCAAAAAAGTAAAAATTTACCTTAGCCTTTTTTCTGCCAAAGAAATGTTAAGTTATTTGAAATAATTTTTATCGTTCAGGCTACCAGCCGCCGGTGTTTTGCGATAGACATCGCCGGCTCTTTTGACAGCGAATGTTTCATTTTTTTACAGGCAGGTTTCTGTGTTTTTTCCGGGATTTATTGGGGCTGATAACGCTTTTCCGAGACAGCTAGGAGCTATGGTTATGGATGAGCACAGGGGAGTCTTCTCGCTGGAAGCCAATCTTCTTGTGTATTCGCACCTCAGACGGAGCCGCCAAGCTGGCGGTGATTTACGGACGGTCGGCCAATGGCAGGCCTCGCAAGGCTCTAAGTCATGGGAGGAACTCATTTTCATGTACAGGATGGGCCGAGCAGAGAGCCGACGCACAGCTGGGTCTTCTAAATTACTTTCACGACTTATCTACATATCTGACTCTCCGTGAATCAGCGAGCGGCGGAAGTTCATAAACGGGCAAAACAGCTGCTTTTTTTGCAGTAATTAATAACATTTTTGTTCTGTTTTTTTTTTTCTGCCGTTTCGCAGACAACGAGTTCATTTCACTCTGCAGTATGATACGCAAATAACTGGCATTTTATTCCTGTCTTTAAATGGTTAAGCGCTTTCTACGGCAACAACCAATCAGTGCCTGCCTTTTGTATCACGTGGCTATTATGTGTTCCCGAGAAAAATATGATTTTTTTTTTTAAATAGTACTAAGTTAAAGTATTATTTCTGGCATTTGTGAGTCATGGGAATTATGTTGCATTTTTATACAAATGTGTTAAATTCAGAGCTGATGGAACTGCAGCTTTAAACAGGAATACAAAAAAATAAAAAAACATCCAAAAACGATTTCAGATTTTATGCCCAAACTGAACGTCCGTTACATTGGATTCCAGGAAAGATGCCAAATGTTTTTGGGGTAGACTTTGTGGGTTTTTTTATTATTGCCTGGCTTATTTTTCCAGGTGGGTTTTGCATTTTGTTTTTATTTATGTTGCCATTATCTCCGCGTTTGGGATATCTGTTGCTGAAAATATTTTAATTATTCCTCCTTAATTACCTGTGCATTCAGATTCGCCCAAAAGTGTATTTTTAATGAAATTTGACAATTTTGTTAATTCATATGAAAACAAGGAAGAGTTTTGTTGCTTTTTCCCTCACTCTCTCACACTTTCACTCACGCTCTCTTTCAATCTCACTCACTCTCTCACTCATGCTCACTCACACTCGCTCTCACTCAAGGCTGGGTCCCCCTGTTTGAGGGCTGAGGAATCACCAGTCAGTCCCTCATACGGAGCTCCTGCTATCCACGGATCAGTCAGACGACCATTCACAGTAAAACAAGAACTTTATTTACAAACACACAGAACTTTATATACAATCTCAATTCAATGAGCACCGAACCCAACCCCCAATCCCATCACTCCCATCCCATCACAAATCCCATCAACCACATCCCCTCACAACTCCCCTCAGTATACAGGGGATGCATCAGGTGAGGGGATTAAGGGATACAATGGTTTCCCCCACCTGTGTTATCCCCCCTGTAGTGCGGGGCCGACAGGGCTGTGCTGGTTGATTAAGAGCCCCAGCCGGGTTACCTGATCGTCTCTTTGAAGGCCGGAGCTGCAGCCACATTCAGTCTCTGGGCCGAATACACAATAATACACACAATAATACACACAATATAATATATTACCGGGTCACGGGATACGGAACCGGACACAAAAGCGCTCTGTGCCCCAGCTACACTTCACACCAACATATGAGCCGGCTAGCCTGGCCCTGTCACACTCGCACACTCTCACTCACGCTCTCTTTCACTCTCTCACACTCTCACTCACGCTCTCTTTCACTCTCACACTCTCACTCACGCTCTCTCTCAGTGTCTCTCTACCGTCTCCTCCAATCGTTTCCGTGTCTCTTTTCCTGCAGCACCGGTTCCTGTAAATACCTCCCTTTTCCGCTGGTGACTCCCCTTAACGGAACGTAAAAAACGACAAATATATAGAAAAAATGTAATAATGTAACTCGGGGCGACAGACCAAAAACAGTCATCGATGCAGAGTCCCAGAAGGGAAGGGGTTACTTTGGGAACAGACCCCGCATTGTTTTGGAGGCTTTCGTATAGCACCAGTTGTGGGGGGCAGTGCAGGTTTTACACGGGACATTTTTGGGGTGGACATGATGTTTTTTAGCATTTTTAGTTGGAACTCCAATAAAGTCTTTAGGATCTTCCTGTCTCACTGGAAGAGTGAGTGGTCAGTGGGGTGACGTTACCGAAAAAATTCAAACCAATAAACGGGGGGATTTCATGCCCCAACTTGTTTGGGGGTAACATCGGTCAGGCGCAGGTTCCATAGGCCTCATTTTTAGGGGTTGGAACCGGAGCATCGACTGACGCGTCAGATACCGGATCTTACGCGGTTAGAATCGCTTCGTAGAAGAATTTCATCTTTTTTTTATATTAAAATCGGGTGGCGGGGGAAGGGATAAATGAAATGGGTGTGAAAGGGTAAATATATATATCATATAATCTCCTCTGCTCCTCCATATGGATTATATAGGGGATATTCACAGAGACAGGAAGGAAATGTTTCCATATTCCGAGGCGTCTCTCTTTCTTTTGTTCCGTTTTCTGGTTTTCTTTATTTCTTTCGGCTTTAGGTGGTTTTCTATATTTTTTGCCGCCTCGCCTTTGCTTTTTCTCTTTAGTGCGCGGATATTATTTATGCCTCGGAGCTGCCAGCACTTAAAACGTCTATTGATTCATCCCCGTGTAAAACTTGAATTATTTCCCCTGCGCAGGAGGATCAGAGACTAAATGACAGCGACGTCTTCCAGCGAGAGGCACAAACTCTGCAAACGCCGGATAAAAATACTCCGTTCTCGTTATACGCCGGGGATGATAAATAAATAAACAGAGGACTGGAGTCCTACACCAGTCACCAACCTATGGCTGACTTCTTCGGCTCCTGACCACACTGGTCCTGCTAGTTACCTTTGCCGGAGTCCTGCGCCAGTTCCTGGCCTTTGGTTGACCCATCCGGCCCCCGTCTAGTCGCCCGTTTCTCCTGCTGTAAAGACTCAACCCTTAATCAGTCGTTGGTCTCGTCTTAGATTCAGGAGCCGTATGTCTATCCCATGCATGTTTAATCCCCTTACTGTATTACCCTCTACCACTTCTGCTGGGAGGCTGTTCCACTTATCTACCACCCTTCCATACCTTATATCTAAGCCTCCGTAAGGGTTTCCCCGTGCAAGTCTACCTCGAACACATTAGAAACAGCGATATGCTATCATCTTTGCAACAGGTCTGGCTTATACGAGAGCTTGCACAAGGAAAGGGTTAACACTTGCATCTCGGAGGTGAGGAGCTGAGGGTCACTCGACATCCGGTGAGTTTGTCGGAGGATTTATAAAGGGCTTTGATGTCTATTTGAGTTAATAAATGAGAGGCGCTCTCGCGCGTGGCCCACCTATTCTCTAAGCCCCCCGGGGTTCCGAAACATTCTCTTTTAGAATGCCGGGAAACTCAAGATATCCGAGTCTGAGAGCGACTTGAATCCCACCGTGAAACTCCGACGCTCTATTCGCATTAATTCATGAAGTGTCAAGAACCGGAGATTCGGCCCGAAGTGCGAGGATTTGATGGAAATCCGCAGATTAACGGGAGATATGATGTATTCGCCGCCTGCGACTCCGCAGCGAGAGCTTCCCGCAGCGGCCGAGTCTTCTGAAGAAGGTTTTAGCATTAATTTTATCATCAGAATTCATCGCAAAATCCAAGGAGGGGAAAGAAGATATTTTATAATATAATATATAATTCTCATAAAATATATAATAAAATGTGATTTTTACCCCGGAAACGGACTTTCTTAGCATAATTAATTGCTCCGGTTTTGATAATTAAAGTGAAAGAGCCTCTTCCTGTTCTTCTGTCTTCTTTTTTCAGACTTTGTGCATTTCTCCCCGTGTCTTCTTTCTTCATTCGCCTCACCATGGTCTAGGCCTCCCGGTGCTCATCTGCAAGAGGGTGGAGCCTCCGGGCACACCCTTTCCTCCAACTGGAGAAACAGTGGAGAGGCTGTCCCTGTGACTCCTCCCTTTTGCACAAAGAGGTCAGAATATTGAGGACAGATTCGCAGAGAAAGAAAAGCGTTCTCCCAGATCTATGTCCCCTGTTCATCCAATTGCGGGACAGGGTGTTCCTGGAGGCTCCGCCCCTTTGTGTAAGTGCACCGGGAGGCCGGGTTCACAGAGAAGAAAGAAAACACAAGCGGACATAGAAAGAAGACAGAAGAACAAAAAAATACGAAGAGAATTGGAAAGGAGATGGGACACGGAAGCCGACAGCTAAGAAAGTAGGAAGACTTTGAAAGAGTGAATGAGAGTGTGAGAAAGTGTGAGAGAGTGAATGAGAATGTGAGAGAGTGAATGAGAGTGAATGAGAGAGTGAATGAGAGTGTGAGTAAGTGTGAGAGAATGAATGAGGGTGAGTGACAACAAATTTTGTTTCCGAATGGAAAAAAAGCCTCCCCATTTTGCCCGAACCGAAAGACATTTTATGGGACTTTGTACCCTATTGCGAGCTACTGGGGCATTTAGAAGAAGAATGATGGGGTTTATTTACCCCGTTTAATTTATAAAGCCGTTTCCTGCTGTTTCTATACACATTATCGGGGCTTTCAGGACTTGTTGACCCAGAGATGGGCATCAAATAATATAATTACTATATTGTTATAACCTTGACCGAGGGGCTTGTGTGACTCGGGTGGCTGAGCGGCCGCGGCTGAGCTGGAAACCCGCTTGAGAGATTCAGAAAAGGTTCTTCAATATTTCATAACCCGCCTGACGAGGAAAGTCGAGTCATTTCCACATAACGAGGCCCTTGAGATCAGCGGCATAAAATCGCACAAAGCGAGCGGGTCGGCGTCACGTGACTCCGGCCCGGTGTGACTGACAGGCTTCCCGCTTTCATGTTCGCTTGAAAGTCTCGGGTTTCTGTCGGCCGACACGTCTGATGTCTCTTTCGGAAACGCACATTAATATTACATCGTTAAGGACTTTTGCGGAGGCGCTTATTGAAAAGTGAACATTCTGTTCCTCGCGAGGTCCCCCGGTTTTAGTGTTTTCGCCGCTCTTTGATGGATATATTTGCCGGTTGCCGGACGGGACGCTGAGACGGTGATTTATATAAACGGCGGAGATATAAAGAGGCCGTCGGTGGCCGCCGCCTTCCCAGCGATGTCATAAAGCAGGTTCTGGTCCCTAAATGTTATTATCTGTGATGAATGTATCAGGCAGACAATGCGACACAAAATATCGCCACGGAAACCGCGCTAACGCTGGGCGTCTGTAACGAGTCGCTCGGACCGCCAGGCAACAGATTTTGGGTGAAATTTAAAGGGATTTGTGTAGTTTGGCAATTTTTTAACCCACTGTGGTAAAGATGTTTCTTAGAACAAGTTACCGTATTGGCTCGGATATAGGCCGCCCCCGTATATAGGCCGCACCCTAAAAGTTAGGTGCTTTTTTAAAGAAAAAGTTTTTTTCTTTAAAAAAGCACCAAAAAAACATGCTGCCAATCTGCCCCCCCCTGAGATATGCTGCCACTGTGCCCCCCCCCCGAGATATGCTGCCACTCTGTCCCCCCCGAGATATGCTGCCACTGCCCCCCCCCCGAGATATGCTGCCACTATGCCCCCCCGACTTACCAGAGCAGACTCCCGGGTGTCTTGCGGGGCCGGCGGGGGACATCTATGCAATACGCGTATACAACTTCCGGTTCCGGAACTCAGCGGATGTCCCGGCACCGTAAGTTGTATACGTGTATTGCGTAGATGTCCCCCGCCGGCCCGCAAGACACCCGAGAGTCTTCTCTGGTAAGTCTTGGGGGCAGAGGTAAAACGCATCGTGCGGACGGTCAGCCGGTGACCGTCCGCATGATGCGCTTAGACAACCTCCCGTGCCGGTACTCCCCCCGTGGAAAGTGCCAGCAGGGGAGGCTGTCTGAGCGTATCAGACAGTAGGATGCAGGTCCCCTGCACCGCTGCGGGGGATCTGTATCCTAACCCCGCTGCCTGCCCGGCGCCCGGGACTGCATGTCCCGGGCGTCGGGCGCTAGACCCCGAATATAGGCCGCACCCCCACTATAAAGACTTAAAGTGGGGGAAAAAAGTGCGGCCTATATTCGAGCCAATACGGTATAAATATACAGGATTTTATATTTAAATATTGATCATTTTATTGATTATTATTGATAACTTTTTTCTTCTAGAAAATTTTTTATGTCCATTTTGTTCTCTCTCGTTGGGACCGCGGTGTCGCTCGCCGTCTGATCGCGTTCCGGGTTTGATCATCGCCGGCCGGCTTAAGTAATGTGAATATGGCTTCCCCACTATCCATTTATCATTATTTGACAAACGATTGAGTTTAAATGAAGTTTTATTGGAGTTAATGATTTATAACCAATTATTTTAACACTAATGGCCGTACCGTGTAATCGGTGAAAATAAAGATATACGATTATCCCTCTAACGGCAAAAATATGAATCCGACTGTAAATGGATCATCCTTCCCTTATAGTGTTAATAATATATATATCTGTAAGGAACGCGTCTATGATAATTACTGTCTGAATAAGATCCACGAAACCTTTATAGGGGGATCGGCCATCATTTTTATTTTTAGTAAAAGATTAATAATCAGTTTCATAAATATTTCCTTTTCCCCCTCCCCCCAGTTTTTTCTTTTTGCCCCCATGACCCTTGCACTGCCCATACCCAGGCGGTTCCCCATTTCTCAAACCCGAAATAAGAGACAGACACCAGCAGGATTGGATTTAGAAAAGGCCGAGACATTTATTTAACAAATGTCTCGACATAACTTTATTTAACATCTTATAAATTATTGTAAAAACACTTTAATAATAACTTCTGTATAAATACTATACAGTCTTCTGTACACCTGTGTACAAACAGCTGAGGGTTCCCAACCTAAACACAAAACAATGGCTTCAACTACCCCTTCCGCCGGATACCACAATCGCCCAAGCGACCGCGGGTCGGATAGGGGAGCTCCACCTTAACGCTTTGGTTAATCCTGTACAGGGAGGGCATTAACTCTAACCTCTAACCAAAACCATCAACTTGCCGCTCCCATTATCCTTCAAACTTCTCCCGGGAACTCCTCCGCCACAGCAAAGAAAAAGGATCCTGCAAAAAGAAAGAGGGAAAGGGGGAAAGAAAAAACACACAAAGCCAACACAGAAACACAAAGCAAAAGACAAAAAGAGGGAGGGCGGGCGGGAAACTGCTCCTGTGGTGTTCAGTAATTGCCTCTTGCACGTGTGCTTAGAGGGGCTTTATATCCCTGTCCCCTTCCCCCTACAGTCACGTTCCTTGTGACTTCCCCCTCGTTCCCTGTGCATTCTCACCTCGTGCTAACCCTTGCTGAGTTAACCCTTTCCTGCCCTAATACCATGTGCACCGTCCTGTAGTGCTGGCAGGGTCATGGTCCCCTTACGCCTATGACTCCAGGGTTTCTTAATATAAAGTTTTCAGGCCGCTGCATATCAGCCGTTTGTATGATTCTTGCTCTGTTATCTGAGCCCCGATCTACTAAACCCCCCCGACTCCTTATCATACTGCCTGTGGGGGAACAATAGAATGCCTCGGTCTTAGTCACCCAGCCGGACTCTCTGACTAATGAAAGTCTATGGAGGAACGGACTTCATTAGCATCGCCATAAAGCATCAGCTCAGGCAAAATCCAGAATACCTGCCCCTTTTTAACTTTTAGTTACATTTAAAAAAAAACAAAAACATTTTTCAACAAAACCAAAGAAATTCTCTCCTGAACTCAGAGCCATAAACCTCTCTGTGAAACAGCGAATAACGGACCGAGTATTTATTTAGTAACCTCGTGGCACTTCGGGTAACGTTGTTACTTATTAAGCCGTGGATAAGCCAATGATACAGCAATAAATTTGAAAAGAAGACCTCCGAGGTCTTGAAAACATATTTGAATTATCATCTTTTGACCCAATTTGACTAATACAGCTGAATCCAGTCTCTTCCTATTAAGCTTCATCTACAAACTCAATCATCGTAAAGCTGGGTGGGATACACTTTTGGATAAAAAAAAATAATCGAGATAAAATTGTAAATTGCCCCCATCGCTGTCTCTCTCCTCGATTTGTCTGCGAGGCCACAGCGGTCCCTCTCGCCGTTTCTCCTAAGTATTTTATTGGCGAAACATTAAACCGTGCACCTGTGGCTGTTCGGTTTCCATGGTTACTGTCACCATTAAAATACACATTTTCGGGATGATTAGTGAGCTTCAGGTGCGTATCTCCGAGCTTGTAAAGTATTTTCTCCGCCGCGACTCTAATTACCTATTAAATCGAGGGTAACTGCATTATATTCTGCGAGACGCTAAGTGGAACTAACTAACTGTGAGGTCATTAGCTTAAAAAATGGATTGTTTAGGTTATTGTATTTAAAAAAGATTTGATGGTAACGGCGGCAGATGCGCGATGAAGCCCTGGTGGAGCAGGTCGCCGACGCCGCCGACGCCGGTAATCATAACTAAAAGATTTTCTTTATTGTTTAAAAGAAAGTAACTTCCCGCGGAGCGGCATCCAGGCGCATGACCATGGCCGGCTGGGCTTATTATTATTATTATTATTATTATTTATTGTTTATATAGCGCCATCGAATTCCGTAGCGCTGTACGTTGGGAAGTTTTTATTTAGGAAAAAAAGGGATTTAAAAAAAAAAAAAAATGATGAAGAAGCCGAACCTTTCTGAAATCTGTGCTCCAGAGTTGGCCCACAAAAGAACGACAGAAAGTGCTCCCTTTAAGTTTAATGGGAACGCTTTCCTGCCGGCGATTTACTGCTCTGGAACTGCAGCTTCTCCTTACAGAAGTATGTTTTTTTTTTCTTCTTTTATTTCCCGATGTGACTCCTTCGATAAGGAAGAATGAAGACCCTCCCTTTAACTAGAGGGGGGTCTTCATTCTCCCTAATCGAAGGAGTCACGTCGGTTCATTGTCAAGTTTGCAGGTATGAATTTGGCACCTGAGATAATTTTTGGGCCATTAAAGTCACAGACTTGAATTTCAATTGGAATAGAAAGTAGGCAAGAATAAGGCATAAATCACTCATGAAAGAGACAGACAAAGACCACCAGAGGGTCCATTTGGGGCTCTGGCCGGTTGGAGAGATCAGAGTTCTCCCTCTACCTGACCCTAAGTAAAGGGGGCATGAAGTCTGTTTACCTCGCTCTCCCTGCTCCCTCTTGAAGCATGCTGGCTATTAATGCTGAGCGCCGGGATGTGACATCATATAAGTTGAGTATAACGAGAAAAGGGAGAGGTAGGGAGGAAGGCAAGAGAGAAAGAGTTGGAACATTAAAGAAGAGATATACAGAAAGAGGTAAGAGAAAGGGAAGCAAATACAGAGAGAGATAAAGAGAAAGAGGATAAGAGAGAGAGTATACAAAGGGTTAAACAGAAAGGGAAGAGTTAAAAGGAGAGTTAAAGAGAAAGAAGAGAGATAATGAGAAGGGGATCAAAAAGAAGGGAAGAGATAAAGAAAAAGAGGAGAGATAAAGACACATGGGAGACAGGGTGTGTTTGTGTCTGTAAAGTCTGTGTCTGTGTGTGTTTATGGGCAGGCGTTTGTAAGGGTATGTGTTTGTGTTTTGACAGCTTATCCATTACTGTTTTGGGCCTAAAGAGTCCATCTGAGTCAGACAGAGAGAAGTCCGCTGTGCACAGCTAGCGCTCCCAAAGTGGGCTTCATGGCTATCAAGCCTGCCATGGGCCCCGGATTTTTAGGAGACCCAGCAACCCCCCCTGCCCCAGAGGCCCCGGAGCCGGATATGGTTGATGATATTATTTACTCCCATGGAGACCCGGCATGTGGTTGTTACATTCAGACCCCTAACGACCCCTCCGTTTGGGGGTCATGTTTTGGTAAGTGTTACTTGGTGAAGTGGACTGAAAGTAACGTCTCGGCGTCCTGATAGAAGCCGCTTCGTTATCTCGGGTCGCCTGGCAGCGCGTTACAGATGAGCGGCGGGAAGGGGCGCGCGTTCCCCGTCAGCTGCCGTATTTTGGGACAGGTGGGGTAATGCATCTTTCACCACTCCATTTGCCGTCAGAAATATGGAGTCTGGAACTTGGCATTCCTGCAAATCCACTTTCTATGGAAATGAGCCGCTGATTATTCATTTTTTGGCCGGCTCCGGCCTGATTCATTATGTACATCGCACGCCGCGCGCCGCTTTATGGGCAATTATTTTTTGTAACTGTATTATTTTTTAACTTTCTTTTGGGGGCAGCGAGCGATATTCCTGGTAATTGGTTAGCAACTCCTCCGAGAACCGAACGGAAAATATATTTGGTATCAATCTCGCTCTAGATATTAACAGAGTTGTTAAAGATAAAATAGTTGATCAAAGAACAGCTTTCATATAAATGCTTAATTTGCTTCTAAATCGAGCAGAACGTTTTCTATTCATAAACGTAACAATGACAGGAATCTGAATCTGTTAAATCTCCGTCTATAGAATTACATTTTCCTCCTCAATAAAAGAAACGCGAAACCGGGCAAGTTTAATAAATAAATCATTCACACATTATCTCGCAGATTTTTAAATAGAGAGAGATGCTAAATTACTACATTTTATTATTACTGGGTTAAGGTTAAAAAGAGGTTTTCATAAATAACGCGCTGTTATCTTTTTACCCCAGTTGTAGTTTCTGCCCCATAATATAAAGTTTTCAGGCAGCTGCATATCAGCCGTTTGTATGATTCTCACTGTGGGGAACAATAGAATGCCTCAGTCTTAATCACCCAGCCGGACTCTCTGACTAATGAAAGTCTATGGAGGGACGGACTTCATTAGCATCGCCATAAAGCATCAGCTCAGTGCGGTGTTTGAGCCGGGAAAGTCACCCCAAATATCACATGACTGACAGCATCGCCGGCTCCAGGTCTGCAGATAAAGGGGGTTATTGGGAGAAAATACCAACCGACATTACTTATACCGTAATGTATACGTCCGATCGAGTCCCGCGACGTGCAGCGAGTATCCCCCCTCACTGACACTGCGTGCCCGGAAATGGATTCTCAGCGTGGAGTGTGAGTGAGGATGAGGTAAGTACTGTGTCTATGTGTGTACAGGTACAGGTATATGTATATATGTGCATTATATGTGTGTATAGGGAATATTTGGGATTTTTAAATCTTTTTCCGATGATGATGATGATCTCGGCACCGAGCTGCACCGAGTAATCGCAGCACCGAGCCGCACCGAGTAATCGCAGCACCGAGCCGCACCGAGTTGCCCCGGAGGTTAAATTTGTATCTAAATTGAAAATGTTGTTTTTTTCTTTTCGATCAGGGGGGAGAACCGCAGACGCGCCGCGCAATTTATCTTCCCGGCTGAAGTATTTTGTAAGCCTACGAATAAGTGATGAAATGCATTATTTACCCCTCATAAAGAGAGGTCGGCACCTTCTGTATAACAAGAAAAAAACAGAAACGCCACGAGAACGAGCGGAGAGCGGGGGTCTGCGCATGGCCTCCGAGTCTCCGTCCTTCTCTCCCCTCAGCAGTAACCCTGATGGAATGGCTGCGGTCGCCCCTTCCCAAATCCTAAGAATATAAGAATAGACAGACGCGGCTCTTATCACGAGGAGCGTAAATTAGACTTTCAAATGATATATAGATATGATGATAGTGAGGTCATGAGACTTTCCTCCCAGGTTTATGATGTCACAATGGAACTTCCCTTTTTCTTTTACTTTACTGAGAGGGTGGTTGATAAGTGGAACAGCCTCCCAGCAGGAGGTGGTAGAGGGTAATACGGTGAGGGGATTAAACATGCATGGGATAGACATACGGCTCCTGAATCTAAGATGAGACCAAGATTTTTGAAAGCTACCAGCAGTCTAGATAATCGCAGCTCAGTCTGGCTCACCTTTCACCGTTTCCAGGTCGGTCAAATCCAGGTTTGGATATTTTGTAATCAGGGTCGGGTTATCTGTATAAATAATTAAGCGTACACCTAGTAGGGAGTCCACGGCGGCCATTTTTTCCAGGACCGATATATAATATATAATAGATAGGTGCGTGTGAAGTGCTGCCCCCTGCAGTATGTATAAAGTATAACCTCACAGAAGTCCCTCCGCGGCTCCGATCCCAGCCGTTATCTGCTGGGAAGAAAATGAAATACATCGTAACGATTCCTTGTGACGCTCCAGACCCGCCGAGCGGCCCGCGTCCACGCTAGCGCCCGATAACTGCACCTTTAATAAATAACCCTGTCACATTAATTCTGACGAGCCTTTAATTATCCCGCCCCGGGAAAGGCCAGACGCTTCCTCTGGAGTTTCAAAATGATATTTAAAAATGTTTCAGCCAAATGTTGTGTCAGAGAAAGCAGAAGCCGCTCGATAAATCTGCGGAGAGGAATTATTCACCGATTCCAGATAACAGCGAAAGACCCCAAAAAAAACATTTTAACCCAAAACATACATAAAGTGGGGTAAAAAATACTTAAGGGGCAGTTGCGGGGACACCGTTCTCTTTAAAAGAGAAGTAAAGTTTGGGTAAAACTGCTAGAATTTGTCACTTTGTTTCCTGTTTATTCTCCGCTGTATTTATTTATTAATTTCTCTTTGGGAATTCCTCTGATTTTAACAAGAAAGCAAAGAAGAAAAAAAACAAACGTGAAATAAACAGATCTGTTTTTGTTAAAATTCCTCTTTCTGGAATGAACATTTATTGATGTTTTTATACAAACTCTATTATTCTTCCAGAATCGCAGAAATTCCCCGGGCTGCAGGAACGTATCCCAGCGACAGTAACATAATAACCGCTTTTCACATTCAGCTCTTATAGGCTCCTGGTTTTTAACCCATGCTATACATTTTCGCACTCCGAGCTGTAGGCAGGCAGCTCCCGGTGGTTCTGGGGGCCGCCGAGGCCAAGATGCCCTCCTAAATTTTAATGGGATCTCCCACCAGATTTTTTTTATTTCTAGAATAAGATTAAAAACACATTTTTAAGCTGTTTTCTTTTTTAAAACAGAGTTTTTTTCCCTATAATATAATGTTTCCAGGCAGCTGCGTATTAACCATTTGTATAAGTTTTAACCCCAGTCTACTAGACAAACACCCCGACCCTTTATAAATTCACATTAGCCTCTATTTTTCCCAGAGCAGGGGCAATAGGGCAAGCGCCCATCATCCAAGGGGCCGACTGCCCAGTGAGTGAGTGGCACAGAATATAAGGGCTCCGAGAGGTTAGAGGGAGAGCTGTATGAGCTGCACTATAGATGGGAGAGGCGGAAGGGGGGACAGAGAGATTGTGTATATATGTAAGTGTATGGTGTTAGCGTGCGTGAGTGCATGGTGTTGGAGAATGTATGTGTAAGTGTACAGTGTTAGAGTGTGTTAGTGCATGGTGTTGGAGAATGTATGTGTAAGTGTAGAGTGTTAGAGTGAGTTAGTGCATGGTGTTGGAGAATGTATGTGTAAGTGTATGGTGTTAGAGTGTGTTAGTGTATGGTGTTGGAGAATGTATGTGTAAGTGTACAGTGTTAGAGTGTGTTAGTGCATGGTGTTGGAGAATGTATGTGTAAGTGTACAGTGTTAGAGTGCGTTAGTGTATGGTGTTGGAGAATGTATGTGTAAGTGTAGAGTGTTAGAGTACGTTAGTGTATGGTGTTGGAGAATGTATGTGTAAGTGTACAGTGTTAGAGTGCGTTAGTGTATGGTGTTGGAGAATGTATGTGTAAGTGTACAGTGTTAGAGTGTGTTAGTGTATGGTGTTGGAGAATGTATGTGTAAGTGTACAGTGTTAGAGTGTGTTAGTGCATGGTGTTGGAGAATGTATGTGTAAGTGTATGGTGTTAGAGTGCGTTAGTGCATGGTGTTGGAGAATGTATGTGTAAGTGTACGGTGTTAGAGTGTGTTAGTGTATGGTGTTGGAGAATGTATGTGTAAGTGTACAGTGTTAGAGTGTGTTAGTGTATGGTGTTGGAGAATGTATGTGTAAGTGTACAGTGTTAGAGTGTGTTAGTGTATGGTGTTGGAGAATGTATGTGTAAGTGTACAGTGTTAGAGTGTGTTAGTGTATGGTGTTGGAGAATGTATGTGTAAGTGTACAGTGTTAGAGTGTGTAAGTGTACAGTGTTAGAGTGTGTTAGTGTATGGTGTTGGAGAATGTATGTGTAAGTGTATGGTGTTAGAGTGCGTTAGTGTATGGTGTTGGAGAATGTATGTGTAAGTGTACAGTGTTAGAGTGTGTAAGTGTACAGTGTTAGAGTGCGTTAGTGTATGGTGTTGCAGAATGTATGTGTAAGTGTATGGTGTTAGAGTGCGTATGGTGTTCGAGTGTCGTAGGCTAATGGTTCTGCAAGATGCCACTAGCTTAATCTGGCGCTGCTAAGAGCAGCAGTGAGGTCTCAAGAAGAGAGAGCGGCGTCTGTCCAGGTTATAATCTCTGATTGCTCCTCCTGCTGGCTGATCACATACATTACGATCAGCAATGAAGGCCTATAGAGCCCAGCTTCCTGATCACAGTTTGTTCAGTAACGGGGAGACCAGATGGAGAAGCAGAAGAAACAACCATTTAAAAAAAAATAATAATAATTAAAAAAAAACTGGTTTTAGAAATAGAATATAAATACAAAAAGGAAATTAAAATACATCTAAAAAGCAAACAAGCTTTATAGGGAGCCCAGTGATGTCACCATGACATCAATGGCATCCAAAAGATATAAGCAAAGGGAAAAAAGGAAATATCTACACAATAATAAAAACCTTGATAAATCCAAACCCTTTAAATTGGAAATATTAAAAAAACACAATATGAGGTAATATGTAAGGGGTGGATGCCTAGAACACAGAAAAAACTAATTGGGTTATTGTTCAGCAGGGGCGCCTGCTTTGTAAATAAAATGGCACTTTTTTTCCCATTAGCACTAATAATTATTGTGTTTTATGTATTTCTATGATTTAAATGGGAAGGGGGAATCGTGGCGTAAAAAAACATATGGTAAAAATGACAAAAAGCTGTGACGGCATTAAGACTGAGCCATTCTATTGTTTCCCACGGGCAGTATGATAAGGAGTCGGGGGTGGGGGGTTTGTTTAGTACATCGGGGCTCAGATAAGAGTTTCAGCAAAATAAAATCCCCAAATAAAAATAACTTCCAATTTTGGGGACTATTATTGCTTTTTTTTTCTAAACACATTTCTGAGTCAATCCAGAACTTATTAAATTGCTCTAATTATACTCAGTGATGACATCATGTATTTTCTAGAATTAATTATAATGAGATCAAGCTATGCCGTGCGATCTATCGGAGGAAAGAGCGCGAGTTTCTGATCGAGAGGCCAAGAGAAGAGACATCGAGCCTCCGGTCCATAAGAAGGAAAGAAAAATCTGCTCTCCAACCCATTAAAAATAATTGCGGGAGAAACATCTTTATTTAGCTTTTTATTGAAATAGCCTTTAGACGTCTGTGAAGTAAATGATGTGGCGGCGAGGGGCGGCGGTCAGCGGATCTCATTCATGCGCGGCTTTTCATTTATCCTCGCAGAATGATTTGAAGTCGGTAATAGCGGTTTTGGGGCGCAGAAAGGTTCTGATTGCGAAACCAAAGATAGCGACGCCGTCCGCGGCTTTCAGGATCTGTGGAAGGGAAATGAAATCAGTTGGAGACTCTTCTGTCCTCTTAATTACAGCCGAGGCCGGCTGCGAGGGACGCCGTACGACGCAAATTGGCCCCGAGGCTTCTTCTCTGCATCCCAATTAACGGCCGGAGGCGCGCGGCGGAGGCTGGGCCCGCTTATAACGGAGGGCAAGCAGCACGTTGGGCAGCCCGAGGGTATAGCCTGGTGAAAATAAAATGTGCAAGAAGCTTTTTTAAATTGCTTAGCATACAGATGAAGTGTCCCACTATAGTTTGGCCAGTCCCTCTTTTCCTCCCCCGATGCCCCTCTTTTCTAGGAGGTGAGAATGTTTGCTGGGTATGAGGGGATCGCAGGGTTCTACAGCCCTAAAACCCCCGATAATGTGTATAGAAACAGCAGGAAACGGCTTTATAAACTAAACGGGGTAAATAAAACCCCCTGTGACTGAGGTAGAGCCGGGGTCGGCATCCCCTTTTTCCCCACCACAGAATAAATCAAATTTATCCAAGTCAGCTATGGATACAAATTTAAAGTTAACTTTACTGTTCCAATGTACGGAGATTTCCATAAACATATTGACATATAACCATTATATGAGCGTGCCGTGCGTGGCAGCCCGTATCCACCAAACAAAATCACGAGGGCACCGGCCCCAGGAGTGTCCTGCACTGAACCCCGAGGCTTCTGCACCACGAGTCCAACCACCTGTAAGGTGCCAGCGACGGGGGGGGGGTGTCTGCCCTCTGTCAACTCAGTCATGTTGCTCCTCCATCCAATGGTTTCCCTCCGGGGCTGTTCTTTATTCTTCTTGTAAATGCCCCACTCAGCCTAATAAAGACACAGAGGTGCGCTGGATTATAACAGCCACGGGGTTTATGAAAACTCTGCAACAATTATATTGGATATTTAAAACAAAAATAACAAATATAACCATATTAAATCACGAAATAATGATGGGAGTTATGCTGTACCACTGTCTGTGTCTGGCTCACTATATAATGTTGGGAGTTGTGGTGTACCGCTGTCAGGCCCGATATAGTGTATATTGATGGGAGTTATATTGTACCAGCATCACACTCAGTATATAATGATGGGAGTTATGTTGTACCACCTTCAGTGTCTGGCTAAATATCTAATGATGGGAGTTGGGCAGCACAACCATGCTGTATGACATATGTCAGGCTCGCTTTGTGGTTATGCTCACTATGAGCTGCACTGTATCAAATATATGTCTGTCTAACCGAATGCTGATGAGGGCTCTGCTATAACACATGCTAATACATAATGGGCATTACAGCGCACGCCCTCCCGAGTGCCAAAGGTTACTTTACTGTCCCGAGTGTCTCATTAAAATCATGCAAAACACTCGCTCAGGCCCCGACCAGCGCAAAATGTCATTAAATCACTGAGTTTGGGGAAATTACTATTATTCATTCATTCTCTGCAGTTCTAATATCATTAATGTCCTTTTTTTGTTTATCCCCAAAATAACCTCTGTAAAAAAATATAGTGGGGGGCACTGGGGCAAAAAGAACCAAGCTACAGCGAGGGAACCCTGATTTAACCCGCGGCCGGTGCGCAGACGCGGCATGATTTTCACGCTCAGATATTTACCCTTTCACCCCAAAACCCTGAGACCGGGGGAAGCATCCTAGGAATCTGCCCGTTCTCCCTTACACCGAGCCCCCGACGCTTCGCTTTCATGTTTGTGGGAATTTGGCCCTCGCCCTCCAAGATCCCGTTCGATATATTTTATGTTTCTATGTATGAAGAAGCAGCCGCCTTGCTTTACCGGATTGATAAATGATCACAGCCGAGATTTCTCATAACCCTCTGTCCAGCCGCCTCTGTTACGTTACGATGTCATACGCTGGATAATCTTATCGGAGACAGGCGTTTAATCTTGGGCTTGGCATTTGCAGCTGTTAAACGATTATGCCGCTACTGGCTGGGGTGGATAAGATTTACATTTTCTAAGACTTGTTAGTTTTGATGTAATGTAAGGAAGGAAGGTAGATAAGTGGAACAGCCTCCCAGCAGAAGTGGTGGAGGGTAAAACAGGCAGCAAGGGTATTAAACATGCATGGGATAGACATACGGCTCCTGAATCTAAGACGAGACCAACGACTGATTAAGGTTTGAGTCTTTACAGCAGGAGAAACGGGCGACAAGTAGGGTGACCACATTTTATTTATTATTTTAGTCTTCATTTTATTTTATAATTGGGATGAATTCTTGTATTTATGATATCATTTATGTTATGCATATCATTAAAATCATTAAAGCAGAGTTGCCACTGTTTTAGCGGACGGCGCAGGAGCCTCTAGCGCTAGAGATTGTTTGCAGCCGCGCAGGTCCCTCCGTAACGCTATTATCACAGATACCTCAGGGCGACGGGCGATTTATACCCCATGACGGGGCAGCAAGATGACGGCTTCTACATACGGTGCAATGTGTAATGTACATGTACGTGGAAAGCGTATCACTTACAGCTAAACAAGAGGCTGTCTCTGTAATGAAGAGAATGATTAAAGATCCCTGGATCCCTGCTTATAGTCAGGTGTAGGTCCATGAAGCAGGGAGCCGAATATGGCTGCCTGCTGTACCAGCGTGCAGGAAAAAAGTCTGATCCCTGCTAACCTGCAGGAATCCGTACTCGTGAGATTGCCAGTGCCCCCTCTTTATCACATCCTCTATTAAATAAAAAATAAAGAAAAACTCCAACAGAGCATTAACTCGAATTTTTTAAATTAAAAAAAAAAATTTGTAAAAAAATGGACTAATATTTTGTCATCGCCACCAGAATGGTAACTTCCCCTGAAAAGGAGCATTGCGCCCTGACCCCTGCTGCTAAAACGTCGAAAAAACTGGAAGGACCCCTTGGAAACATAAACTGACATTAGTACCCCCAGGACATGCGCGGTTTGGGGACTTTCTTTTGTCTGTCTGTGAAATACAAAACCTCTCAACAATAATAACCCAAAGCGCGATTGCCGTCCTCCCCTTCCCCCCGGCGGATCTCACCGACAGTTCATTGTCTCTCTTATTAAATTGCACATTAATGGATCTATTATTTTATTTGCGGTATTTATATTTTTTTACTTATTCATTTGTTCGCCCCGACAGATCTCATGAATGTATAAAGAATGTAATCAGCTGTGTGAGGAAATATTAATTAACGCATTAATAACCGGATCGAGTGGCTTTTGTTTAATATTCCCCTCGGTTTTTGTTAACAAAACGACTTTTTTTGTGAAAATGTTTTCCAATACGTTTGTTTATCATCAGCGGATACATTTTCCCTAATTACCTGAAACATGGAGAAATAAAAGGTGCTTTATAAAAAGAGGGGGATGGGAAGAGGAATGAGGGGAGAACAAAGTCAAGAAAGAAAGGAAGAAGAGAAAAGAGAGACGGGAAGAGAAAGCGGAAAGAAGAAAGGTGGTTTCAGAAAAAAGGAAGAGAGAAAGAAGGAATAAAGAACACTGAAAGGTGAGAAGGGAATACTGGGACACACACTTACACACACACTCACCCTAACACACAGACACTCACACTAACACCTAACATAGGCACTCACACATATGCATACAGACACTTATACATAGACACACACACTACCATACCCAGACACGTACTCACACTACCATGCCCAGACACACACTCACACTAACATACCCAGACCAGACACACTACCGTACCCAGGCACCCACTCACACTACCATACCCAGAAACACACTCACACTAACATACCCAGACACACTACCGTACCCAGCCACACACTCACACTACCATACCCAGACACACACTCACACTAACATACCCAGACCAGACACACTACCGTACCCAGGCACCCACTCACACTACCATACCCAGACACATACTCACACTAACATACCCAGACACACACTAACATACCCAGACACACACTCACACTACCATACCCAGACATACACTACCGTACCCAGACACTCACACTAACATACCCAGACACACACTCACACTAATATACCCAGACACACACTAATATACCCAGACACTCACACTAATATACCCAGACACACACTACCGTACCCAGACACACACTCACACTACCATACCCAGAAACACACTCACACTAACATACCCAGACACTCACACTAATATACCCAGACACACACTACCGTACCCAGACACACACTCACACTACCATACCCAGACATACACTACCGTACCCAGACACTCACACTAACATACCCAGACACATACTCACACTAATATACCCAGACACACACTCACACTAATAGACCCAGGCAGACACTACCGTACCCAGACACTCACACTAATATACCCAGACATACTCAGACACTATTCAATTCACCCTCTGTGTAGCCTCAGTCTGTCTTCAGAACAACGCGAGCTGATGCACTACTGCCGCAGGGTGATGTGACCCACCGCGATGTGACCCTCCCTCCATCATCACTCACTCAGGACGCACATCTTTATTCTGGGACTGTACCGGAGAAAGCAGGACAGGTGGCGGCCATAACCTTAATCATCAATTAGTATATTGTCAGTTTTAATGTTGTTTATTACCCCCCCCATACGTGTGTGAAGTCATCTGCCGGGACTTTATAAATAATATAATGGCGATTGGACCATCTATTGGTTATTAGATAACCCTCTTAATCATCAGGAAACGCTATATAAAAATAATTCCTAGCGAGGTCAGTAAATGGGGGGCCGGGGTGTGCAGGGGGCGCCGTCCATTTATTATTTACGTAAATATACATTTTTTACATGGACTTTTAGTTTTATTCTTGACCTGGACGGCCTTTGTGTTTCTCATTCCCTTAAAGTCTGTTTTATTGCAGATATCGAAGCCGCTATAGATTCCCATCTAACGTCCACTCAGGACTCGCCGTCTCGCCTATTAACCGCCCTCTGCCCAATCTCCCGTCCTGTCTAAACGGTGCTTTTCACCCGTCACTCATGGTAAACAACGGAGATACCTGACCGGGAGCAAATCGCTTAACGCTCTGATTGCTGCCGACGCTGACAACATAATCAATACGTAAGCCGTCACGCAGCCTGAGCCGCCGGGAGGACGACGGAGATCGAGGCCGCCAATCAATGGCTTCACAAGGTCTCCATGTTTGGCTGTTGCACCCTGCAGGGTATTTTATGGGGTTAATTAATGTAGGGCTTTGGGGGATTCCTTGGATCTTCTTATCCGTCAATTCCTCGCGTTATTGTTTTACATAATTAAATATATCGTGGAACCTCCGTCCATCCAGGCTCGGACCGGCCATCGAGCAAATGGAGTGCCGGCGGCGGACAGCACCACACACTCCACTCCGGCCAGAGATATACTAACTCTCCGCGCTGACCGAGGGTAGCAACCCCAGCTTATAATTTATGAATAATACGAATTTATTTCCTAAAGCTGAAGAAGTTCTGTTTGGTCCAACTTTATCTGCTTGTGGACATTGCTGACGGCGCCGTCGTCACGCAGCCGGTTACCGCGCGGCGATCGCCTGGAGGTATCCGATAATTTGGCCGCCGGCACAGTCCTGGAAGCCCCGGCTTCGTTTAACCTGCCGTTCTCACCAATTGGAAACGTGTTAATTAAAGGGCAAATTCTGCAATCCTAACAAACACGATGGCCCCGCGCGGACGGCGTTTCCGGCATTTTTTTTGTCACGTTGAAATGAAATATTCACCTTATATTTAGTAAAGTTAATGAAATACGGCTCGGTCGCCGACTCCCCCGACGTCTCCGCAGGATGGAAGTAAAGAGTTTTTTTTAATGTTGTGGACGATGCATAAAATCTGTATTTTTATTATAAAAAGGCTTCCTTTATATTTGGTGAAATGGTAACCGTTCGCCCTGCCCAACGCCTGTCCTAAGGAGTGCGGTCGGCGTCTTCGTATCTTAAAGGCTCGCAGCGGGTTATGCCGCAGTTGCCCCCTTAAGTATTTATTTTGCTTATCGATATACCCCCCCAGTCCCTCTCCCCCCTGTCACTTTCCCTTCCTACCGAGTCAAGCTCTATAATTAGTGATTTCATTATTAGTGGCAGGTAGGAGGTTTGATCCAATGGGGGCGCCAAAGTTCAGGGGCTTGAGGAAAGGGCAAGCGGGGGTCCTGCCCTCCCTGGTGTATCTGGTGTGTCTGTCTCTGCATCTCTTAGGAATCATCATATCGCAGATGAGGTGTGAGGGAGAGTCGCTGTATGTTATGGTACCGCAGGCCCCGGAGAGCGAGCCTCGCTTGCCCCAGAATAAGGGGCTGCAAAGGTTTATGCGTCTGCGTTTCCCTTACCCTGTGCACCTCTTCTGACCCTTAGGTGGAAACCAATGATCTCCTCAATCAGCCCATGGTCTATTTGGCTCCTCTTTTTTGGCTTGGTTGAGTTTATTCACGGACCTGCGCACACTGGAAATGCCACAGCGGAGTCCCTGAAGACTCGGCTTTTGTCGTTGGGTGCCGGTTGAATTTTTGGCTCCCGCAAACCCCATGAAGACTTCAGGAGTTCCTCTCGTTGCAGAGGAGAGTCCTGGAAGCTGCGTCCCTCTTCTGTTTGTTACTACGAAGCGAAGGAAGAGGCTACATTCCCGTTGGGGAGAGTGGAGCCCCAGAAGAGGACTATCGGGACCAGGTCTCCTCCGTGGCCTCAATCAGAACACAGTCACCGGTCCCTTTCTTCCCATGACCGAGAAAGCAGGACACGTCGGGCTCTGAAGACCAAGTCCCACCATCTGGTTAAATCACTTGTGATGTTTCCACTCAGTGGGTTAAACGCTAAATGGATGACACAAACCGATTGGAACTTAAACTAGTTTTACGCATTAGAGAAGAACATTTCATCTCAAACCAAATCTCTTCCCAGAATCCATATCATATCAGAACCTTCTAGAACCAAGTCCTATCCAGAAATCACTTAACGTCGGGAGATTAGATTCTTCTGCGCGGTTTTATATCTGCTACGGTTACGGAGTTTTATAACTGTTTATCCTCGTCGTTTCCATTTTGTGTCTCTGTGATAAAGTGTGGGTTTTTTTTGATAATTTTCAAACTCAAACTTTGTAAATATTCCACTCCATCCATTCTGACTATAATTTCACTATTTCAAATGACACGTTTCGCTCTTAAACGGAATCTTTCTGAAACCCGGAATTTGTTTTCTGCCTCTCTCTCCGTACGCGCAGGATGGGATCAGCAAAACGGAAAAAATAAAGAAAATACATTAAAAATAATTTAAAGAATAAATATAAAAAATAAAATCGTAATCAGAGGTAACCTCTAGACACAAGAGCGATCCCTTTGGCCTATAAAGACAGCCGGGGATCTATAGTCATATATATAAATAATGGAGTAAAGTTGAAAAAAAATTAAAAAATAATAATTTTAAAAAAAATGGAGTAAATTAAAAAAAAAAATCTCTTATTTGCCCATCAAACCAAATAATAAAAAAATAAAAGTATATTGTGAAAGGACTGGGTTGTTTTTCCATGAGCGTCATTTATTTGTGAATGTTTGGTATTAAAATTTCAAATTTATTTTAAAATATTGAAAATATTGTTTTTATTTTTTAAATAATTATTTTTTAAAATAATTTAAATACTGATATATCTTTAAAATATTTATATATATAAAAAATATTAATGAAATATACGTGATATATTTTCACAGCCGTGAGCAAATGTAAAGATCAAAAATGAAAAAATTAAAATCCCTGTTTAAAAATAAATTCATTTTCCTCCATGTTTCAAGGGGAAAATTAATATATTTTAAACAGGGATTGTAAATTTACATGTTCTTTGTAATATTAGCCAGTTATTAAAATGTAAATAACCCTATAGCATCCCGCATATTTCTTAAGCAGATAAGACGAGCCAAGTACATATATAACGCTGTTCGTTTGCATCGTGGAGAATTGTTGGAGAATTATGCAGGAACAACACATGAATAATTCAATTCAAACTAATCCAAAATAATGAAAAACTTATTATTCTTCAAAAGAAGAATTTCCGCGTCAATCCACGTTGAGATGAAGCTTTGTGTCCCCTTCGATTCTGACGGGGGGCCGCGCCGGACGCCTCTGTATGTTTACTGACCTTTTTTCGCGTCTTGATTTGCATATGTAAGGATATCAAAGATTATTCCAAAACGGGTGCTTATTTATATATATTTATATATATCAGGGAATAGAAATCTACGAGAATAACAGCCAGCGAGACAGAAAATCATGAATTGTAGCAAATTGTATTAAAAAGAAATCTCATTACGTAGAATATTGAGATGCTGGAAATGTACATGAAAAGAACGGCTGAAATTGGAACGTTTTATGTAAATCTAACAGGAGTCCTAGTAGTTGATAGAAAATATGGTAGATACTAAGTGGACCATACCACCTGACATCATATACGGGGCATAAAGTGCAGCCGGACAAAACATGTAATGTCTGGAAATGGACAGAAAATACTCTCCCCTAAAACATTGCCCCAAATTCTACTGCTATGTGTCCTTTTTTACCCACGCCCCTCTTTCCTCCCCCGATGCCCCTCCCCCCCGATGCCCCTCTCCTCCCATGATGCCCCCCCTTTTGTCTCCTCCCCCCTGATGCCCCCTCTCTCCTCCCCTGATGCCCCTCTTTTCTAGGAGGTCGGAATGTTTGCTGGGTATGAGGGGATCGCAGGGTTCTACGGCCCTAAAAGCCCCGATAATGTGTATAGAAACAGCAGGAAACGGCTTTATAAATTAAACGGGGTAAATAAACCCCATTATTCTCCAATCGGTTCACTTTCCCTTTAAATATATATTTTATAGCGTTAATAGAAATATAAGAGGCGCTGCGCATGTCTCTGCCCAGCCCTGGCGTCTCCATATTCTGTCTTCTCTTAGTTACCCCAGAGTGTTTTACGTTACCATAGAAACTTTACACTCAGAAGTGTTACATTTGTTACTTTCCCATTTTTTGCTTGATTTTGTCATTCTTCTCATATTTCTGGGCCTTATCACAGTCGAGCAGGAAGACGGTTTGCGGGGGCCGGCGGCGGCGGCTGCGCATGATGCGGCCGGTCTGAGATAGGACGAGTCGCAGATTAAGGATGTTTGGCGGACTCTTCATCCTCTCTCCAGTCTCTGTTCTAACATTTTTATGGATGACAAAATAACAGAGGCTTTAATCCCATTTATTGCGACGCTCGAGGGCAAATACCCCAACCCCTGATTGGGGGCATTAATAGGTTTTCTACTTTTTTCATGCATTTTAATTATAATTTATATCTCCGCGCATCCTTTCTGTGTTGTTTTTGTGGGCTTTGTATGGAAGACCGTTTGGCGTATTGGGGTATCATAACCGTTATGGGTCACTTGGCTCCAGGGCCAAAACTTCCATGGGACAACAATAGCCCCCCCCCCACCCTGCCCGGTGCCAAGAGCTCTGATAGGCTGGACCTCTGATAGGCTGGACCTTTTCCCAACAGTGATAGCTGCCTACACTCCCAAAATAAACCATTTCCAGTCCCTCGGTTACGTCCTGACAGCTTCAGAAGAAATGCGGAAGGGGAGCAAAGGCACAAAACAGAAGGTTTACAGAATTCCAATAATTCACATTTTCTGTGTCTTTTATAATTAAATCTGGAAGGCGATCCTTATATTCAGAATATGACGGGACGCTGCGTAAAAAGCGTTGCCCCCGTCCGAGGGTCTGGTTGTTGCTGCCCCCTGTTTGCGATGCGTCGGTCCGGTGGAATTCCTTGGCATCTGATAGTTATGAGGTTAAAGCCTCGGGCTTTCCAACTCATCGACAAATCGCTCTTCTCCGAATGTTTCCACCGAAGCCTTCGATTTCACCGCCAAGTTCTTTTCAACGGCTTTAAACTCTTAATGAAGAACAGCATTTATCACATATTTATATATTTAGAACGTAAAACCAGGGCTAGTTAGATTATAACCAATGAGTATTTATTAATAAAATGGAATTTTATGGAACGGTCAGGAATGTTGGGGTTCACTTTTAATGACGGCGTTTGAACGTTACTATATATCTATGAACATCATCTCCAAACCAAAAAATAGTAGACAACCCCCGAAGGAGACCCTCTGACCCGCTTACGACAGCCCTTTGTGTTAGATGTAGCGTTCCTCGTCATATTGTGAAGAACACAACTTCTGGGAGCAGGAAAACCAACCTTAGAGAAGACCTGATGGGCAACCACCAGCCACAGGGCTCCAGATCTCTCAGGGGGTTCCTTATATACCCTTCCTGGGAACACCGTAGAATTTACCTCCCGTCAGGTCCTCTAGATGACCAGTTCCATCACGATGGACATGGTGGTCTCTATAGTATGTCCACAGGACCACCTGAGTGAATTATTAAACTAGAGAAACGAGAGGAATGTCTAATTTGTGGTCCTCCGCGTATGTTCCGGAATTGGGTGACCCAAAATATATTCCCAAAACGGACAATTTTGTGTAAAAGCACATTTCTAGGAGTTATACGATTGCATTTTATACAGGAATCCGCTGGTGGCTTGGGAATATAATTTTTGGATGGCTGAGGGTGTCTGGGAGCTGCTGAGCGGATCTCACACATAAAATATGTGTTGAGCCAGACCATAATGAATACCCTTCAGCTCTTTCTCATGCTCTCTCTCTCAGAGCCCCAGAGAAATATAAATAAATAGATACTTTGTGACCATAAATCCTTCTTATCTATCAATATCTATTATACTATTATAATGTTGGCGTGAAATTATTCTTGGAGTCGTTCTGTATTCAGTCCGTATAAATCTCTCACCCCCCTTCATGTTCTGCATTCCAGTCCTTTATGCCGCCGTCAGGGTGCTGGAGCTGCAGCTTCTCACGTCGCGGGGTCTGCGAGTTCTCCGTTACGTGCACGCGCTGCACACTCAGCCGAGGCAGTTCTGTAAGTAATGACCGGTCCCGCCGCTAACGCTCTCACAAAAGACGGAAACTTATATCGATTTTTATTATTACACGAAACTGCGGAATTTACCTACAAATAGAACCCCCCCCCGAGGGCTTCTGCGCAATCACTCCGCGGAAACACGGCCATCAATCCCGCAAATAATATGTCACCCGCGTGAAATAATGTTTGGTGGATCTGTGCGACGGATTCCGGGGAGGAATTAACGGCCTCCGGCTACTGATTCCTTCTCTGTATTATAACGTGATATAATATATATTATTATTATTTTATATAGCACCATCAGATACCGTAGCACTGTACAAAGGGTAGACAGGACATAACAAGTAGTTCAACAGAAAACAGCAGGTCTGGCTCCAAAGGGTTAAACCTCCTGCCGTTTTTTAAAGGGGATCGATTGCCTTCACGGCTCTTAGCAGAATTAATTATAATTAATAATAATTTATTAAATCTACTTAGAACTCGCACTTTTTGTTTTTCAATCCATGTGGCTGTTTAGGAGATCGTGGGTTCATATCATGGAAGCTGAGATCTGTGGCACTCACTCACGCTACCACATAGGCACTCACGCTACCACTGACTGTTGTAGCCTCGATTTTCCGGGCTAGGCTTAACCCCGCATTAACCCAATAATGACCCCGCACACCATAGAATATGGATAAGAAAAGGCCACAGCCAATTTATTTATTAGAGTCATTGTCACGCCAAAACCTGAAACAATAAACATTGGTGCGTTAACAAGGACAATGACTCAAACACCAACATGTAAATATATACAATAAACACCCAAGCCTGCCAAGTAATGCGGGTACCAGAACCAAATACCACCTAAGGAAGGGACCCGGATGCCCCCACCCTGACCTGAGGTTCCCAGCACTGACAGCCAAGAACCGACCATCGGTTACCAACAATTCACTTACCACCACATTAACCCCCTGGATACCTGGCAAGCTGCCTGTTACAGGGGTCACCGTACCCAAGGCTGGGTCCCCTGTTTGAAGGCTGAGGAATCACCAGTCAGCCCCTCATACGGAGCTCCTGCTATCCACGGATCAGTCAGACCGCCATTCACAGTAAAACAATAACAACTTTATTTACAAACACACAGAACTTTATATACAATCTCAATTCAATGAACACCGAACCCAACCCCCAATCCCATCACTCCCATCCCATCAGTATACAGGGGATGTATCAAGTGAGGGGATTAAGGGATACAATGGGTTCCCCCACCTGTGTTATCCCCCCTGTAGTGCGGGGGCTGGCGGGGCAGACAGGGCTGTGCTGGCTGATTAAGAGCCCCAGCCGGGTTACCTGATCGTCTCTTTGAAGGCCGGAGCTGCAGCCACATTCAGTCTCTGGGCCAGTTACACAATAATACACACAATATAAAATATTACCGGGTCACGGGATACGGAACCGGACACAAAAGTGCTCCGTGACCCGGCTACACTGCATATGAACATATGACCCGGCTAGCCCGGCCCTGTCACACTGCCGTACCACAGACTGTGACAAAAACACCACAAACCCAAAACCAGAATACAAATATAAAGGGAGGGAGGGTGGGACTCGCAACCAGGTAAGCTGACCACAAGAATAGCTCCTGAGCCCAGGAAAACAGCCACTTATATAATCTTCCCCCAACTCCACCCCCTAATTTCCCGCTAAAAAGCCTACCCCTCCTCCGCACAACAGTCAGGGCTCACTATAGCCCTTGCTGGCCCCCCTGTGGCCATCAATACACACTCACTCTAACACACACTCATGCACTAGCACACATACACACACATTAACACACTCTTTCTACCACATACTTACACACACACTCGCTCTTACACACACATACACACTCGCTCTCTCCATAGCTCCCTTACTTTCTCACTTTTATTCCCTCCTTCACCCCTTTACTCGAATACCTTGTAAGCAGCCTCTCGTTTATTGTGAGATTGTTCCATTCTGGCCTCCTTAAGTGGGCCGAGTCCAAGTCAGACCGGTCCTTTGTGAAGAAATTTGGTCTGAGCCAGAGGCAATTCTTGACCCCCCCGGGGCAGCCCTCCTCCACCGGGGCAGCCCTCCCCTGTATACTGACCGCCCGCCAGGAGCAGCGATGGCTCTGTGAACGCACAAAGTCTGTGAAATACGCTTTTATCACAACAACAAACCTCGGCAGGACTCGTTCGCGATTCAGTCTCTTATAGATATTATTCGGAGAAAATTGAGTTCATTTTTAATTCGCCCCAATTAGTGAATTAATTCGCTCCGAAAATTAACATTGATTTTATTTAAGAGTTTTATCTGGCTAATTAGAGAGGGAAATTCTAATTTAATCCCAAATAAAAGGTTTGGAAAAAAAGACGTTTTCTGCTATAGGATTTATAAAATAATTACTAACGAGAAGAAATTTATTAATAAACGGCTGGAAGCGGAGAAATTCGAGGGATAATTGGAAACCTCAGCGGGCTTCGGGGCAAGTGTTATAACGGACTTAAACCTTCATCAGGGTTTGGTCTCATTTAAGTACCTATCCCATGCATATTTAATCCCCTCACTGTGTTACCCTCTACCACCTCTGCTGGGAGGCTGTTCCGCTTATCCACCACCCTCTCAGTAAAGTAAAACTCCCTTCCATTCCATCTCAGTCTCTGACCCTCTAGTGTTGGATTCCGCTCTCTTGTTTTAACTTTTCTCCTCCTTTAAAATAAACTTCCCTCCCGTCCTTTATTAACCCTTTTCTTTTTAGGTATGTTTTTTTGTTGTTTACTTTACTGATAGGGTAGCAGAACAGTGGAACAGCCTCCCAGCAGAAGTGGCAGAGGCTAATACGGTGGGACAATTCTTATAGGCTTTTTTATTCCTTGATGGTTCTCAGCATCCGGAGGCCTCACCTGTAAACACTATTTGCCATATTTTGAAAGGACCAAATGCCTCGGTTGTCAAAAAAAAAAAATGCTAGGTAACTGCGGTTGGCATGGTTACTGGAGTAGTCTCACATGATACTCCACTCGGAGGAGGCATCAAGTTTAACCTCCAGGGCACTTAATATTCAGCTGCTCATCTCTGGTGCGAGAAACGTCAGAAAAAAAAACAACCTGCCGCTCCATTAACCCCTTCAGGTCTCCGCGACACAGAATTTCACACTTTCATATTTTTTTTGTAATTTCCAACTATTTGCTGACTCATAAAACCGGCTAAAAGAAAATGAAACATTAAAAATTCAGAGACATAAATATTTATATTTTCTGCTGCATTAAACGCGATCCGCGAGAAGAGCCTCCGGGGGGAGATTTATTTTTGTTTGTTTGTTTTTGCTTTAAAAATTCCTAATTTTATCAACTTTTTAATTGATCTCCGGCTGTTTTATTAAAGGGAACGTCACGGAAACAGAAGGAACGCAGACGGACTCCTAACTTAAGAAGTAATTGGGAATTTATGGCACCTGTTACATGAATTAAACATTTTTATCATGAAGTAAAAAGCAAATGGCCCTCCGATCCGTTTCTTCCTCGCATTAAATTAAAAATTATCGTTTTAAAAATATTCCTGTTTCCTTTTTACCCCAGTTGTAGTTTTTGCCCCATAATATAAATGTTTTCAGGCAGCTGCATATCAGCCGATCTACTAAACCCCCCGACTCCTTATAATACTGCCTGTGGGGAACAATAGAATGGCTCAGTCTTAATCACCCAGCCGGACTCTCGTTCTAATGAAAGTCTATGGAGGAACGGACTTCGTTCCATCGCCATAAAGCATCAGCTTAGTGTGGTGTTTGAGCCGGGAAAGCCACCCAAAATATCACACGACTGACAGCACCGGCGGCTCCAGGTCTGCAGATAAAGGGAGTTTATTGGGACAAAACGAGATAAAAGCAGGTTTTTGTTACCAACCGACTTTACTGCATACAGCGCTGGGGGGTTATATTACTGTATACAGCGCTGGGGGGTTATATTACTGTATACAGCGCTGGGGTTATATTACTGTATAAAGCGCTGGGGTTATAATACTGTATACAGCACTGGGGTTATATTACTGTATACAGTGCCAGGGGTTATATTACTGTATACAGCGCTGGGGGTTATATTACTGTATACAGCGCTGGGGGTTATATTACTGTATACAGCGCTGGGGGTTATATTACTGTATACAGTGCTGGGGGTTATATTACTGTATACAGCGCTGGGGGGTTATATTACTGTATACAGCGCTGGGGGTTATATTACTGTATACAGCGCTGGGGGGTTATATTACTGTATACAGCACTGGGGGTTATATTACTGTATACAGTGCCGGGGGTTATATTACTGTATACAGCGCTGGGGGGGTTATATTACTGTATACAGTGCCAGGGGTTATATTACTGTATACAGCGCTGGGGGTTATATTACTGTATACAGCGCTGGGGGGTTATATTACTGTATACAGCGCTGGGGGTTATATTACTGTATACAGCGCTGGGGGTTATATTACTGTATACAGCGCTGGGGGTTATTACTGTATACAGCGCTGGGGGTTATATTACTGTATACAGCGCTGGGGGGTTATATTACTGTATACAGTGCTGGGGGTTATATTACTGTATACAGCGCTGGGGGTTATATTACTGTATACAGCGCTGGGGGGTTATATTACTGTATACAGCGCTGGGGTTATATTACTGTATAAAGCGCTGGGGTTATAATACTGTATACAGCGCTGGGGGTTATATTACTGTATACAGTGCCAGGGGTTATATTACTGTATACAGCGCTGGGGGTTATATTACTGTATACAGCGCTGGGGGTTATATTACTGTATACAGCGCTGGGGGTTATATTATTGTATACAGCGCTGGGGGGTTATATTACTGTATACAGTGCTGGGGGTTATATTACTGTATACAGTGCTGGGGGTTATATTACTGTATACAGCGCTGGGGGGTTATATTACTGTATACAGCGCTGGGGGTTATATTACTGTATACAGCGCTGGGGGGGGTTATATTACTGTATACAGCGCTGGGGGTTATATTACTGTATACAGCGCTGGGGGGGTTATATTACTGTATACAGCGCTGGGGGGGTTATATTACTGTATACAGTGTTGGGGGGTTATATTACTGTATATAGCGCTGGGGGGTAATATAACAGTGCGCTGTATACAGTGATATAACCCCCAGTGCTGTATACAGTAATATATGAGGCTATATGTATGCATACTGTATATATAAATAAATATTAAGTTGAATAAAAGCGGTGTCACCGCAGGCTGCAATGCTCTGTTTTTTTTGCATTCTATATATATTTATCTACCTTGATTCATTCCCAAGAGCACCATTAAGCAGATTTTCTCATCTGACATCTATTTTAATAATAAGATTAATTACTCATTAATCAGTGAGATGATTGAGTCCTGACCCGTCACCGGCTCCCGCGGACGGAGCTGATGTCCTGTGATATATACCGTCTGGTTCAGGCTTATTAGTCATGAAATGAATTTAAAGAACACAAGAAGTGCATTTACAAATCAATACCGTGTTAGCGAGTTTTTAGCTCGTTCTGCGATCGCTGCCATAAATCTAAACTTTTGATATTTTCTCCAACGCCGGATACGAGAAACGCGAAACGAGTCGGATTTACGATGCGTCCCACTTCAGCGGCTTCAGATATATAAAGAAAGTATATGTTTTAAAGAAGCAACCGATAAAACAAAAGCAACAAAAATTGTTACATAGAAACCCAGACCCCGCCGGCAGATCGGCCCCATCCGGCCCCCCCAACGCCTGTTTCTCCTCAAACCTTAATCAGTCGTCGGTCTCATCTTGGACTCCGTATGTCTATCCCATGCATGTTTAATACCCTCACTGTATTACCCTCTACCACCTCTGCTGGGAGGCTGTTTCACCCTCTGGGTAAAGTAAACGTCCTTCCACTCACCCTCAAGTTTTAGGTTACGGCCTCTTGTTCTTACATTATTGGTGGCATCAGGAGCCGGGCGACTCACAGTCATGTTTAGTGGAATTACCGGGACCGATGGTGTCGGATTCTGTACTTAAGTACACTTCCTGTTTTCAGCAGAGGCAGCCGGGGGCGGAGTTACAGGACACAGAAGTCTCATTTTCTAACCCAAATTACTAATGAACGCCCGCACCGATCTGCATGCCGTAAACTGCATTGGAGTCCATGAAAAATGGGCCCAAAATACACTAAAAATGGTTTTGGGGATTAGATCTATTTAGCTTTTCTGTGCATTACAAACAACATCATTTCAGCTGCCCGGAGTAATAACCTACAAAATGTTTATTTTATTTGACATTCAGCACCGAATCCAATCTCTGTCTCCGCATTTCAGAATAAATATATATATTCTCGCTGTAATTTATTTCAGGTAATTAGTCGACGCGCTCACTATGGATGAGTTCATTTCTTGATAATATCAGCCGCGCGAATGTTATCTGAAAACCATCTTTTGCAAACAAATCAGTAAAAAACATTAAAATATCACCCGGCGCGCTCCAACCCCCCCTCCCCCGGCAGAAAACCACATAATGAAAAATCAAATTGATTTTCGCTGTTATATCATTAAAAAATAAATTGATGTTGCCGTAAAACTTTAAGCCGCGATCGATCTTTGCACCTTCAAAAAAAGAAAAGTCTTTTAACGCGAGGAACGATCCGGAATACGGCTGCTGCGCTAATCGCTCGGAAGAAACGGAGGCGGCCTTGGCGCCAAAGATGAATTTAATACAAATGTTTGTTTTTAATCGTTACTATGTAGCAAAAATAATGAAGGAAGAAACAATCGTTTTTAATTTAGAGGTAAAAAGTAACATTTGGTTGATTTTTGTGTCCGCAGAATGGATATTATACGGTTACTGGGGAGACGGTTACTGTTAGCAGACCTCGATGTCTCCGGCACGTGGCTGTCCGCGGGGTCGAGTGAACAAAATGTCAAGAAATGTGGAAAAAAATGTTAAAAGAACGTTAAAAAATAGATATTATTGGGGGTTGGAATCGAGAAAACAAACATTGAAAATTAAGCTTTTTCATTTTGAACGGAATGCGGGAGGAAGTCTCTGAATCTGGACAGGAAATGCCGCCGAGGCTCAGCGTTCTAGGTCACTCCATGTTTCCGCCAAGACGGTTCTAGACTCGGTTCCACCAGAAATCCTGTTTTTCTCCGTTCTGATTGGTGTTGCTGAGGTTTATGGGTGTTTTTGTGCTGGGTTTGTATGATAACCTGGAGGACGATGTTCAGAAGAGAGCGTCTAACGCTAACCAGTGTCAGGACGATCCTTCTGCCCCCCCCCACGATGCGCTGAGGGTATTACAGTTACTTGGCTTCATAAGACTGACCAGGAAGTGATGGAGTCGCCTTAACCGTCCGATCCCAACAAATCCTAAAACAGAAGCCTCCGCGATGATTCTCGCTATTACGTAAAACTCAGAAATGCTTCCTACGATTCCCTATCGATTAACGTTTTCATTCATTCGGGTCGTCTGAAGCCGGGCGGCGGAATTATTCTGGGTATAAATGATGTAAAGAGCCGGCGGTCTCCTGGGAAGGATCGTTTTGGAATCCTAAATCTTTGCTGCGAAACACACATTCTTTGCCCAAAAGGCTCCAGTTGTCGGCTCATCATGTTGTTTGTGGGGCCCCCGCCGCGCAGGAACGAGGCTCGGTTTCCTTCAGTGATTTCGAGGCAGACAGACCGCGGGGCGTATTTGCAGACCCGTCAGGCTGTTCTCGGCGCGAGACCTTCTTTTTCGGCAGTCTGCAAACCTCTGGAGACAAAACAGGCTTCAGACGCGTCCCGGCAACAGAGGAACCTGCCATCCACAGCTCCTCCAGCCTCAGATCTGTGATGGCGTTTTTACCCCCGGGGCAATAATCACCGCGCGATGAGCTGTCAGGAGGCTGAATGGACAAAGCTGCGGGCAGGATAGACGAGCGGCCACGAGGGAAGAAAGTCATCGGCTCACGTGGAACAGAACGCCGCCAGGAACAAGACGTCCAGATCGATAAAACTCCTACCCTGGAATGCCCTCCCCGCCGTATCCAACTCTTCTGCCCTCTAGCCGCTCTTCTGCCCTGCTGTATCCAACTGCCCTCCTGCCACCTACCTCTGGCTCACCTTTCCCACCCTGATGGGAGGCAAATGTTAGTTAACTAATAGGAATAATGATATGACCACAGTAGTAGTAGCTACTGACCAGCATGTACCAGCAACATTTACTTTGCAATAACTGGGGTAGTAAAGATTAGCCCCGGGCTACAATTCCTTTGGTGTTTAGCCATGAAAGGCTGATCCGCGTATGATAGGAGCCGCAGCTGACAGTTTAATATTTGCTGTTATTACATTTCTCATGATGTCATTTGATTTGCCACGCCATTTGCTGAGTACTCACACTCTCATGATGCATTACATAACAGACTGGCTGAGAGTCATGGGAAATGTAGTCTTTACAGCTGGAGCATTAACTAGCCCTAGCTGCAATACGCTACGATAATAAACTACCCTGTGTCTGCAGCCTGCAAACTGCGCCTCTGCCCAGGCGGGGACTCTGTGTCTGTGAAGGAGCAGCTGTCAAGGGGAGGAAAGTGGACTAAACCACTCTGACAGCAGGGGGTGTACAGAACTAAATAAAAGCAGTTCTGCTGCACTCCCCTGACTACCAGGTGCTTCTTTCCTGCTCTCTGTTGCTAGTTAACCTCCTGTAACGCTACTGTTTCCCCCTCTCCTGCTGCTGCTCTAGTGTCCTCGTTGAATTTCCAGAGGGAGAACAACTACCCCTCTGGACGCCCGTGCCAATAAATAATCGTAATACCAAAGCGAAATGCCCCAAAATCCAGTATAAGTTCTGCTTATCGCGTTACAATCTCACATACATCCAAAAGTCTTAAAAGGAACCGAAAAGGATTCAGATGTTTTTTGTTTAGTTTTTGCTCCATTGATTTTTGGACACAAATCGGGGCCGTTTTACATTCGGAAATAATATTAGTTGTCATTCACTCGTGTTTCTTTACACTCTCTCTCACACTCGCTCTCAGACTCTCCCTCAAAGTTTCTCTACCCTCCCTGTCTTCGCACCACGCCGCTTCTCATCTTCCTTCTGCGCAGGATTGGACGGGTGCGGGGCTAAATATATAAATATCTATGGATATTGAATGAGGTGGAGAGACAAATAATGGGGTCCGCTCCTTGACACTTTGACCCCCCCACTCTAATGGGTGGGGGTTAGGGGTAAGGATGGCATCTATACCTCTCAAGGTTACTTTTCACCTATTTACCCTCGCATCGCTGGATAAGAGAGAAGGGACGGGGTGGGGTCCATGTCGCCCATATTTTTCTAAATTTTTTTTTTTTTTTTTTTTTATTTAAATATTTATTTATTTGTTTTTTCAATGAAAGAAAAATTAAAAGGGATACAGAAAGAAAAAGGGGATGAGGGTATTGCACAATCATAATGTATATTCACATGAATTTCCACATTTGTAGTATCATCAACTGCAATACATAAGAGAAAAAAAAAAAAAAAAAAAAAAAAAAAAAAAAAAGGAGCCAAGAGCCAACGGTACATTATTTATGATACATTGAAAGTGCGGTTTATTTTTATAATCCAGTCCTCATATATTTGTTTTCTTTTATAATGGGCAGGACCAAGCCAGCCTAATCCTTTTTCCATTTGGAGTTGAAATAATAATTGGTTTTTATATTGTATCATAGAAAATTTTTGATCATTCTTCCAACTTCTAGCTATCAACACTTTAGCTGCTACCATGGCGTGAATTAGCAAAGTTTTTATTTCTCTGGATAATGTTGTTGGAAATATATGGAAAAGAGCGTATTCAGGGGTTTTGATCATTCTGTTTCCAGTTAACTTTGTAAGTAAGTCAAAAATCGCATCCCAAAACTGAGATACTATAGAACATGACCACCATATATGAATGTAATTACCTCTTTCTTTGACGCATCGCCAGCAAGTATCTAAAACCTGAGGAAACATTGATTTTAGTCTGACAGGTGTCAGGTACCAATAGTTTATAAATTTGAAGTAGTTCTCCCTAATTAAAACTGAGTGAATATGATTATGTGTGGCGGATATAGCATTTTGCCACATTTTTTTAGAAATCGTGATTTGCATATCTCTTGACCATCTGCTTATGATCTTACTTGTATCCACATCGTCTAACATTATTAGAACTCCAAAGATTTTTGACATTAATTTCTTACATTCTTTCCCAGCAAACAATTGGCCTAATTTTTGATGTAATTCTAAATTTGCGTTATAAAGCGAGGATTTTACAAAATTTTTTATTCTTAAGTATGAGAAAATCTCAGTAGGTGGTATCTGAAACTGTTGCTTAATTTCATTAAAGTTTTTAATCACCTTATTAAGCAAAATATCTTTTATATTATTAATCCCTGCGTCTTTCCATTTTACTAATGATATGTCTTGCAAATTCTGTTCAATGACTTCCAAACTTGCTGTATCTAAAATTTTATCTTTTAAGCCAAGTTTTCTCTTTATCTTAATCCACTCATGTATAATCTCGTTACAGATAGTGCTGTTTCTTAAATCTTTTTTTTTATTCGTATTAGCTTGAGAATCCCACATCATTATATATATTTTTTCATTTCTTAATAAATATTGTTCAATCTTATACCACGTTTGTGTCTTATTAATTTCTAATTGCATATTATGAATGTGAATTACCATACATGCCTCGTATGCGCGTTTTATCAAAGGGTAGCCCAATCCCCCTTTATCTGGCTTTTGAGCGAGCAGTTTCATTCCCAATCTAGGTCTTTTATTTTTATTAATGAATTTATTAAATGACGTCTGAATCATATGGAGCCATGAGGTTGGCATTTTTAAAGGTAAGTGTCTGAAGAGGTACAGCCATTTAGGGAGGATGTATGAATTAATTATGTTAATCCTGCCCACCCATGAATACATTGTATTTTTCCAGTTTTTTAATAGGTGATTTGTCTCCTTGATACAAGCAAGAAAATTCCTTTCCATTATGTTTTGTACCTTGGAAGTCAGTTTTAATCCTAAATAGTTCATTTCTTGTGCCACCTCTTTAAATTTATATTCTCCATAGATTATTTGCTTAATATATGGTGGAGTATTTAAGTAAAGGATTTCCGTTTTTTCTATATTTATTTTATAGTTCGAGAATACTGCGTACTCGTTTATAATTTTCATTAATTCTTTTATGGAAGTAGTTGGGTTTTCCAATGTTAATAAGATATCGTCTGCGTAGAGGCAGATTTTAAATTCCTCTTGTATAAGAGCTGTACCCTTTATTGTTTCGTTATTCCTTATTATAGTAGCCAATATCTCAATTGTTAAAATATAGAGCATTGGAGACAAGGGGCAACCTTGTCGGGTGCCGTTCTTAATATAAAACCATTCTGATTTAATATCTTGACTTACTATTCTAGCTGAGGGATTGGAATATAAAGCTTTAATTGCCGATAGGAAACTGCCCTCCAAACCAAAAGTTTGTAATGAATAAAACATAAAATTCCAATTAATACGGTCAAACGCTTTCTCTGCGTCTAACGCTATTATACCTATCTGTCTTTGTTCCTTGTTAGCTAAGTCTATGATGTCAATAATACGTCTAGCGTTATTATAAATAATTCTATTGGGTACGAATCCAATCTGATCTTGATGTATCAAATATGTTATGACCTGTTTTAATCTTTCTGCAAGTATTGCTGCAAATAATTTCATGTCTTCATTAATTAATGAGATTGGTCTGTAATTGATAACCTCTTCCGGCTTTTTATTTTGTTTGTGTATCGGAATAATATTTGCCCTCAATAATTCTTCAGGCATATTCTCATTTATGGTTAATTCATTAAAAAGTGCAGTTAAATAAGTCCCTATTTCTTCATTAAATTTTTTATAAAAGAGACCACTAAATCCGTCCGGACCAGGGCTCTTATTGTTCTTAATCTTGGATATTGCGTTTTTAACTTCCAACTCTGTTATTGACTTATTTAATTGAGCCGCTTGTTCATTTGTCAATTTTGGGATTTTTATAGTTGATAAATATTTTTTAATTAGATCCGGACTTGAGTTATTATTTAGGTTGTATAAGGTTGAATAGTATTTATTGAAGGCTTGTCCGATCAATTTCGGAGAGGTGTATATCTTATTGCCATCAATAATTTTATAGATACGATTTTTAGATTGTTTTTTCTTAAGTCTGTTTGTTAATGCTTTGTCTATTCTATTATCATTAATATACCATCGTTGTTTTAGTTTTTCAAGATTTTTCGCCATTTTGTCGTATTCAATATCTCTTATTCTTCCTTTCAATTGTGAAATCCTACCCGATCTAAATTTTGTAGGGGATATTTCGTTTAATTTATTAAGATCATAAAGATTTATATATAGGATGGTTAAATCCGGGCCTCTTTTTTTTTCTTCTAATTTTGAAATTTTAATAAGATATCCTCGTATAACGCTTTTAAAAGCGCACCATAAAGTAGTACGGGATATTAATCCATCATCATTTTCCGAAAAATATAGTTTTATTAATTCCTGCAATGATTGTTTATGTTGAGGTTGATCCAATATGGTATTATTTATTCGCCAATCTTTTAAGATTCTCTCTGAATGTTTAAATTTAATTTCCCAGCTAACAGCGTTGTGATCTGACCAAATAATATCCTTAATAAATATTTTTTTTAAATTATAAATTAGAGGGCAGTTTCCTATCAACAAGTCAATACGCGCATACGAGGCATGGGGTGCAGAAAAATGAGTGTATTCTTTTAAAGTTGGATTTAACACCCTCCAGACATCATAGAGATTATTTTTCTTAAGGAAACTGGTTAGTCTATTTGCTGATTTTTCTAACCTCCTATCTCGTGACGCATCTTTTCTTATTATTTTATCCATCTCAATATTTGGGATGACATTAAAATCTCCAGCCATTATGAGGGGTCCTTTTATATATTTTTCGGCTTTACTGAATAAATCTTCTATAAACTTAATAGTTCCTGTATTTGGTGCGTATAGATTGATTAACGTATATACCTGATCTTCTATTTTACACACAACAATTATGTATCTTGCTTCCGGATCAATATCTTGATATAAGATTTCAAATTTTATACTGGTGGATATTATTATGGCAACGCCTCTCTTTTTTTTATGTTGGAGTGAAGAAGCTATAATTTTAGATATCTGTTTATTTTTAATAAAGGTCTCTGGGGTTTTAAGCCAGTGCGTTTCTTGTACGAAGCACAGGTCTATTTTTTCTTTTTTTAGCATTTTTAATAATAGGATTCTTTTTTGAGGACTGTTTAACCCTTGTGTGTTTAAAGAGATAAACCGTACCATTTTTTAAGAGAATTACTGTTATACCGTTGGCTCTTAAACAAAATCCAAGTAGTAAGAAAGTAGAAAAAGAGAGATAAAAAGAAAAAAAATAAGAAAATTTTAAAAGGGAAATAAGAAGCATAACTCTTGTTTCCATTAACCACCACTTCCACTAATTGGAAGGGGTGGAGTGGTCCATCCCCTCTACCTGGACCAGATAGACTAAGCCTCATTTGTGATCGATCACTTTATGAGGTGTGTCGTTCAGGGAAGTCCCTATCTAGAGTTCGGGGTTATGTATGTAAATTTATCACTTGCCATATCATAGTTAAATTATATTTAGTGGGGGAGAAGAGTCTAAAGTTAGTAGGTGTGGGGAGGAAAGAGTAAAGAAAAAAAAAAAAAAAAAAAAAAAAAAAAAAAAAAAAAAAAAATTATATATATATGTATATAACTCAGAGTTCAACCTCCTATTGTAATACATAGTATGAACTAGTAATACAGACCAAATTTTTATACTCCTCTCAAAATCACCTTCTTTAAACATATTTTCCATAGGTTTCATCGTCTATCCTTTATATTACCATTCATCCTAATTCCATAAAACATCAATAGAAAAAGTGCATCAATATAAGTTAGACATAAAATTGACTGGTCAAAGTGCAAGAGTGCAAGAGTGCATACATTCAAAATTATTACTCAATTTAATCATAATTCCATATCCTATTTACCCGAGAGAAAAAAAAAAAAAAAAAAAAAAAAAAAAAAAAATAAATAAATAAATATATATATATATGTATATAACTCAGAGTTCAACCTCCTATTGTAATACATAGTATAAACTAGTAATACAGACCCGATTTTTATACTCCTCTCAAAATCACCTTCTTTAAACATATTTTCCATAGGTTTCATCATCTATCCTTTATATTACCATTCATCCTAATTCCATAAAACATCAATAGAAAAAGTGCATCAATATAAGTTAGACATAAAATTGACTGGTCAAAGTGCAAGAGTGCATACATTCAAAATTATTACTCAATTTAATCATAATTCCATATCCTATGTAATATATTACCCGAGAGAAAAAAAAAAAAAAAAAAAAAATAAAAAAAAAAAATTTCATCAAATACATATAATACGTAATATAAGCTTGATAATATCAGTAGTGGGCATTACTCCTATCAAGAGGTTATATTCTTTAAATTTATTATCTGCGTTTTTCATCAAAATTAATTTACATTTCCTTTATCATGATTCTATATAACCTTCCTAAAGTGCATCCGTGTATTTTAATCATAAAAATATCTAAACATAATTGTGTATCCCCCGCTCAAATTCTATCTCTATAGACCATATTTCATTACTTCTATATAAATTTCTTACACCTCCATCTAAAGTGCCTTATTTAAATCTTTACGCCCTATATCCTATCAGGGCTAGTTTATATATATTACATTACGTGTCTTTATATTTAATTAAATTATTTTACCTATTATTAACATTTTATTAAGTGCTCTAAAGTGTTCAACTTATCTTTATCTATAATCATTTATACTATATCTATTGAATTTAATCATCTTTTAAAAACCCATTATTCCTCAATTAATAAGATATTACTTAAAGTGCCAATATGCAATTCATTCAATAAATTGCTCAATTTAATCATGATTCCATAAAAAAAAAAAAAAAAAAAAAAAAAAACCAAAGGAAACCAAGAGGGAAAATAATTTCCACTGTTTAGATACTCGCGCTGTATTGCACATAATTCATTGTATCAAATATCTAGTTTATCCGAGTACATCCTTCAAAATCTCTTCAATTTGGTCAAATTTCATCCCAAACAATTATAAAGTGCTTTTTAGTGAAATAAATATTAATTAATTGGCAATATATAAATATCATAACAAATTTTAAATGAATATATCTCCTTGCTAGATCTTAACAGAGTTCCACCATTTTTGGGCTTCTATTGTAGATTTAAATGTCATTGCTTGATTTTCATAAAATATTACTAAATTTGACAGTTGATCCCATTTATATCGTATGTGTTTCTCTCGTAAATTTTGTGTTATAGATTTGTATAGGAAACGAGATTGTCGTGTACGGTGTGATAAATCTTGCAGGAAAATGACTTTTCTGAAGCCGGGATCCTCTGTGTTGTATGATCTTGCCTCTTGAAAAATTTTTTGTCTTGCTTGTACTGTAGAGAATCTCACAATTATATCTCGTGGGGAATCGGCTGCAATTTGTGGAGGTTTTGAGACTCTATACGCTCTTTTTATTAGAGACATTTCTTGAAAATTGTCAATCCCCATGTCTTGGAATAATAGCTTTAATTGGGGCATTGGATCTGTTGAAGTCGGTTGATCTATCAATCCTCGGATTCGGATATTTTTACGTCTATATGTATCTTCCATGACGGTAATATATGATTCTAATTTTTGAATTTTTTCTTCCGATTTTCTCAGCTTTCCATTTGTCTCATTTATGACAGCATCCATATTTACAACCTTCTTTTCTACTTGGCTGATACGATCTCCAATTGAAGATATCTTTTTTGAGATGTCTTCATAAAATGATTGTAATTCTTTCTTAATCATAGTTAATTGTTGGTCAGCACATGATTGTATGCATTGTTGCATTTTCAATTGAGAGAACACTTCTTCATTTTTTTTCATGCTTTTAATAGATTTTTCATGGGGTATTATGTCTAGATTATCCTCAGAGTCTTCTAATAAAGATGTAAGTGTGGGTGAGATTGAGTCGTCTGCATTTGTGTTTTGCTGTGTTTTTTTGCTTAAATTGGGTGAAAATATTGGTGCCGTTTTTTTGTCTTTTTTTGTATCTCCAATTCTCTCCCTCCTCCTCTCCTCTGCGGTTCTTTTTTTGTGACATTATATTCTTTTTTACTTCTCACTCCTCTTTTTCTCTATTCCAGTCTTTCGTGTCTATATCTGCGCCTGTGACATCCGATCAATCTCATCAGCTCCAGCTCGGTCTCATAGCAGCTATTTCCGCTTAATTGTGCGCTGTATAAATTTTTAACCCTCCCCTATCCCACTGAGCAAGGGATGTGGGGGTGAAGATGGTATTTGTGGGCTCTATAGCCCCCTGGCATTGATTTATTAACCCCACTCACTGCACACTAAACCCCCCTTGGATAATAGATATCGTGGTGGCCCATGTTAGGTTTTTATTATTATTTTTTTTATTATTGAGTTGATGACTTATTTCAATGTCTTCTTTTCTCATTATATATGAATATTACCAGCGGGTTCACATTTTTTCTGAGTATCAGGTGAGGACCTGCAAGGTTTCATTTCGCTCACATGCCCTCGCCCCAAACTCTCAAAATGTGAAGTTGCGGGCGCTCGGATATATTTGAATATACGACTTCTACATATTTTTTTTGCAGTTGTTGGCACAGGGGGGGCATCTATCTGCAGCCGAGTCTCCTGGTTAGCAGACCTAGAAGTGTGTGATTCGCTAATCATTAGTCTGAGAGACGTCGTCTGGGTTTGATTGCCTGGTTGACCCGGCGTGACCCGGTTGGAAATCGTCTTGCTGATCATCATTAAGTTATTCATAGCGGCCGCGGATCGCATCTCGTTCTTTGTGTGAAGTACAAAGGCTATGAAAACCACGTCAGCCCTGATCACACAGAGGAGCTGCCTGAGTCTGATCATTTCTGCCCCAGTCTCTGGAGTCGGATTCTGGGCTGATCTGCAGCCGACTAATTAAACTATCTCCCTACTATATCACAGCTCGAATCCCTGCTTGAATACAGGTGACTCCATTCGGAATATCTTTACCTCCTGGCATTAGTGAGTCATTGCAATAGGATCTGAGTGATGGACTATTAAAGGGTTAATATTTTGGGAGTCTCGGGGTCAAACGCTTTTGAAATTGAACATGCACCCCCCATTTAAAGACTCAAACCTTAGTCGTTGATCTTGTCTTAGATTCAGGAGCCGTATGTCTATCCCATGCATGTTTAATACCCTCACTGTATTACCCTCTACCACCTCTGCTGGGAGGCTGCTCCACTTATCTACCACCCTCTCATGCTGGGTATTAATTTGTCCCCCTCTTCCACCTTCGCATTGATGAATGCGTTCGTTAAACACATTGTATTTGAAGTTCACTTATTTTAGTTTCAATCAGAAGCCGACAAAGACATTTCCAAGCAGACGAAACACTGAACAGGCGGGTTAAATCGGCAATAACGCAGCAATTACGCATCACGCGGACGCCTCCATTCAATGATCTGCCCGATAAATTACCCAAATTCCCCCCAAGGACAGTCGCGGCACTGCGGTCGTCTCTGGGGCCGCGCCTGGCTTTGTCTTTCCGCGGTAACTTATTTGTTGAAGGTCAGCCGGTTCCTTTGTTTGCGGCTCCTGAGAGAATCCGCGGGGTCGCCGGCTCTTTTTTACTTTTTTGCCCTCTTTTTTTCAGAGCAAATACAACACTCGGCGGCTATAAATACGAGATAACAAAGAGGGATCTTGTAAGCATTAAACTTGAATAAACCCATTATCGCAGAATGTAAAGCGGAGAGCGGGAGCGGGGAGGGGAGAGCGTAGAGCGGAGAGCGGGGAGGGGAGAGCGGAGAGTGGGGAGCGGGGAGCGGGGAGGGGAGCGGGGAGGGGAGAGCGGGGAGCGGGTTTGAACTATGTTGGAAATTGGTTTATTTACCGTGCGGTATGTGAAGCAGGCGTTAGGCTCGACACTTGTGTTCTACTTAATGTCCCCATTAACACGTCTGCGAGGACGGCGTAACAGCCGAGGCGCGTGTAGGAGAGACAGCAGCTTCTTTCACACCCTCGGTGCACTGCGGAGCCGCCCGCGGCAGATTAACGACAATGAGCGGGTTTCATTAAGATACATCGTATCCCTTTCCGTGTGGATGGAAGACACCCATAGGGCAGAAACAACTGCCCGGATACACGAGGTGGAGGCTCAGACTGCACGGCGAAGGTCACTTTGGGGGCTTCAGGGCCACAAGCTTTGCAGGCAGAGGCAAAAGGCACAACTTTCATGCCGAGCGATTTGTATTCAGACATTTCCTCCATTAATGGGTCACCGCTAGAAAAAAACTGTTCTGTTTTGCTTGTGTTTCCATAATGTGTCTAAAGATGCAAAGGCTTTGCTCCCTGGCTGATTCCTTGCTGTGCTCCTTTCATGTGCCTTTTCTACAATCCCTTTGGATAAATGACATGACTGGATACTGTGCACCGAGTGTGTTGGTTGCTATAGCACATGGCCTCATGGATGGGTAAATGTTTCCCGTCCTCCTCTGGCAGCCAGGGGTAATTAGGCAGCTTGGGGGAAATACATAGGAGAGGAGTGAATCTGTTTTTTCCCTGAACCTGTGGGTTTTACTTCATCAAGAGTGTGTAATATACAGTATCCCCCGGGTGTTATATACAGGTGCAGATATGGGGGTTCATAGGGGAGCTGCGACATTAGTAAACGACAATGCGAGAGAAATAATAACCAAGCTGACATTCCTATAAAATATTAGATATGTTAGAAATTGAAATGTTCTCCTATATGCGTAACCTCGCATTTATCAATGTTTAACCAGATCTACAATAGAATCCTAAACTAAAAGGGGGCCCCTGGACCAATAGAGAAGGGGGTCATGAGGGCTGGCCCATGCCCAGGGCTGCAGTCAGGGTCTCTTTTCATTGGTGGGTAGCGGTAACATTGTTGCAGCTATAAGGGTTAGATTGGGGGTAAGAGGTGAATTTCCCCTTTGTCACCGGCAGCCTGCAGACGTTCCCCTGCCGCCCGCACTATTTTCATGTTATGCGCCTCGAGGTTTTGTTGCACGACGTTTGGTCGGTTTGTGTTATTTATCTGTTTGTTGGTTTTCTTTTTAATCTTGTCTTGTTTGATTGTCACAGCTGCGGTGTGGGTCCCCTGGCCAGCGCGGATTTCAGATAAGCATAGTATGTTTGCCCATAATGGGCTTGGGGAGGCGCGGCTGGCTTATGGCACCTACGGGGCTAGGACTCTTGGCTTGTTGGGGTAATTATCTGCCTGTTGGGCTTAGTGCTTAGCAGCTGGCAGGTGGTTTTAGAATCGGTGGTGTGTTTAACGCTGGCCTGGGGAATGTTTATTCTAATAAAGCTGTGGCCAAAAGCCCTACCCCACTAATGTGTCCCGTGTCTTCATTTGGGGGAAGGTGGGGGGTTAAACTTGGTACTGGGTATCTTTTAGCCCTCGGGCTATGGGTTAAGCAGTCACGATATTTCCCTTCTGTTATTATTGTCATTTATATTTATATTTCTCAGTAATAGTTCTTTCATGCAAATTGCCCTCTGTTTCCCATGATCCCTCAGTGCCGACAGCACCGAGATCCTTCCTGCAGCCCAAGCAGGAAGTTGTAAGCCGCTTCCTGTTCTCTCCCTGCGTCAGCCCAAGCAGGAAGTTGGAAGCCGCTTCCTGTTCTCTCCCTGCGTCAGCCCGAGCAGGAAGTTGGAAGCCGCTTCCTGTTCTCTCCCCGCGTTGTTTCAGCGGACGGCGCAGGAGCCTGTAGTGCTAGAGATTGTTTCCAGCCACGCAGGTCCCTCCGTAACGCTATTATCACAGATATCTCAGGGCGACGGGGTGATTTATACCCTGTGACGGGGCAGCAAGATGGCGGCTCCCGCGTACGGCACAACAGGAGATTTTATATAAATATATAACAAATATTTAGCATTAACATGAAACTAAAACGTGACCGTTTCCTGTAACCCGTAGGAACTGTGGGAACAAATATTATCAATTATGTCTGAAATTATATTCCTCCTGATAAACAAAAACGTATAATTTCCATCTGTTAACCAATAAATGTAATATCCGTTTCCGTGACTCAAACGCATTCGCGCTTCTGATATTATAGATTTTTGTATGATGAAAGAATTGCCCGTTGTTTTTATATTCCGCGCATGTTCTGCGTCTGTGCAGGTCCCCGGCTCCAGCCTTCTAGCTCTGGGCACAAAAAAGGAAAAACTTGAAAATAGAAAATAAATAAATATATATATATCTTTTCTTGCTTTGTTTTGTTTTCCCCAAAAAATCATCTAAAAAAAAACTTTTTGTTTTTATATCAGAAACAAAAAAAAATATTGTTTTTCTACATCTCTGTTTGATCCTTTTGTTCTTTTCATTCTTTCAGGAGTTACTCTTACAGCGACACGAATGAATTAAACATGTTTTGTGGGTGCGCTGCGCATGTCCGCTGGCGTTCCCGGGGCGATGAGGGCTCGCAAAATATATATATTTATTATATGAAAAAACAGCCTTATTTGGCAGCTAATTGATCGGAATATTAAAGGCGGGGGGCTCTCTCCTCCGATTCGCGGTTACCCCGAGAAACGACGGAGGATTCCGCGCAGGAATCTCTGAGCTTTGATCCTCAGGCAGCTCTGAAGGAATATCCGAGGCGCGATCCCCTCCGGTACAGAGAACGTTCTACCAAAGACGCCGGGGCTCCACTTCAAGGGCGACCACAAAGAACACACGGTTACCCCCCCGGCGCCGCCGGAGTCCGCACCCAGCCAATCAATACACGGGTCTTCTGAACACGGATTCAGGAGCCATATGTCTATCCCATGCATGTTTAATCCCCTCGCTATATTACCCTCTACCACCTCTGCTGGGAGGCTGTTCCACTTATCTACCTCCCTCTCAGTGAAGAAAGGAGGCCTATTTCAGATTTTGTGTAATAAAACGAATGAGTTGATAGATTTTAACCTTTTGAACACTTTTTTATTCGGCAGGGCAGCTGAGCCGCCGGCAGGTGACGGATAATATTTAGATACATTGTACGTTCCAGATGCTCTCAGGATCGTTATATCGGTAAGTATCCCAGCAGTGATGAACATGTCCACGCCGCCATGCTTTCCTTATTTCACCCCGGAGTGTCTGATTCCGTTTTATTTTCGTCTGGATTTCTCGCCGTCTTCGTAAGCCAGATGGAGACCATTTCAGAAATTACCGGCAAACAACATTCAGATATTAGGGGATGGATCGGAGCCAGGGCACGACACGCTCAACGGCACGCTCAACGGCTAACTGCTCCGCGCGCCGCGTATTCCGCAGGAATGTTAAAGGGACGATCGCTGGATTGGAAACATGTTGGGGGGGGGATCAGTGAATTTCCCCAAAAAACCCCTCCATATAAGAGCCGGAAATATCACGTTTCTAATCAACTCCAAAATATTAACAAAAGTGAGACGACGCAGATAAACGCTTATATGTTATTAATTCACTCCAATTCCAGGCACATTCCGGAAGCGTCCGTGACATTATTTGTTGGATGGAAGGAAGGATGGTCTTCAGCTGACGAGTTCAGGTTCCCTTTTGGAACAGCCTGGCAAGGGTTGCAGTTGGAGGACATCCGTGTCTTTCCTTGTATCCCAGCTAAAGAGTCCCGCGCGCTCCTCAGCATCAGCAAGAACAAGAGGTCATGACCTAAAGTTGAGATGGAATAGAAGGACGTTTGAATTTACAGAGAGCGTGGTAGATAAGCAGAACAGCCTCCCAGCAGAAGTGGTAGAGGGTAATACAGTGAGGGGATTAAACATGCATGGGATAGACATACGGCTCCTGAGACGAGACCAACGACTGATTAAGGTTTGAGTCTTTACAGCAGGAGAAACGGGCAACTAGACGGGGGGCCGGATGGGGCCGATCTGCCGGCGGGTTCTATCAGGCTTTAATGTGTATTCAACATCGATAAGAATGTTGGGAGTCGGATCCCGTGCTCTGGGCTTTTTGTTTTTTTGGCAATTCTTTTGTTACCTTCATCAAAACCCGTGGGCTGTCACCTCTCTGCCCTCGCCCTATTACTACACGATCGCCGTCTCTTCCTCTGGTGCGTTGGGGTCTCTTCCTCCGGTGCGTTGGGGTCTCATCCTCCGGCGCGTTGGGGTCTCTTCCTCCGGTGCGTTGGGGTCTCTTCCTCCGGTGCGTTGGGGTCTCTTCCTCCGGTGGGTTGGGGTCTCTTCCTCCGGTGCGTTGGGGTCTCTTCCTCCGGTGCGTTGGGGTCTCTTCCTCCGGTGGGTTGGAGTCTCTTCCTCCGGTGCGTTGGGGTCTCTTCCTCCGGTGGGTTGGGGTCTCTTCCTCCGGTGCGTTGGGGTCTCTTCCTCCGGTGGGTTGGGGTCTCTTCCCCCGGTGTGTTGGGGTCTCTTTCTCCGGTGCGTTGGGGTCTCTTCCTCCGGTGGGTTGGGGTCTCTTCCTCCGGTGCGTTGGGGTCTCTTCCTCCGGTGGGTTGGGGTCTCTTCCCCCGGTGTGTTGGGGTCTCTTCCTCCGGTGCGTTGGGGTCTCTTCCTCTGGTGCGTTGGGGTCTCTTCCTCCGGTGCGTTGGGGTCTCTTCCTCCGGTGCGTTGGGGTCTCTTCCGGCCGGCTCCGTATCCAGCAGTCTCCTTATTTTCTCCTCGCTTCTCTCCTCATCGTCGGTTCGGATTCTGGACGCCTTCAGTCGGCTTCTCGCTTAATCAAAAATCTAATTTAAAACCCCCATTCCGTTCACCCCCTCGTCACTAAAACCCCCGCCGCGCGCCCCCCTCCCCCTCCTCGCATCATCTCCACAGAATAAAAGTGTCAAATACATGGTTTTCTGGAGGGTTACCCCTCGGCCCCCCCGACCCATGGGCGTAGGAACCCCTAAAAATCTGGGGGGGATAGCATTTTTACTGGTAGGGTATACCTGACCATTTCACCAACAGGGATTTTTATGACATTGCATTATAAATACATAGACATTAATAGGTAGTTGGTCCCCCTTTGCAGCTATAACGGCTTCCACTCTCCTGGGAAGGATTTCCACAAGATTTTGGAGAGTTTCTGTGGGGAATTTTTGCAACCATGCCTTTATGGACCTTGTTTTGCACACTGGGGCACAGACCTTCCCCAAAACTGTTCCCACAAAGTTAGAAGCATAGTGCTGTCCAAAATGTCTTGGTTTATCACCTTCAGCTCATAAAACGTTCTACTGGATGAATGGGAGAAAATTCCCACAGAAACAGAAAAATCTTACAACCACAGATGGACCCCACTGGACACGGCCACAGAGACTACTATGATGTATTGAAGGATCCATCTAAGACTCCTAACGTGTCATGCACACAGGAACATATCCACACACTTAAACACTTGAATAACATACACATACATACACACCAACATACACACACACACACACACAATAATACACCCAAAAAGATTCCCACCCTAATATACCTAGACACATGCCCACTATAACACACCTGGAAACAGACTAACATACCCACAAAAACAGATGTGCACAATAACATACCCACAAACATACACTATCACACCCAGACACGCATTCAAACACATCATTCACTTACTCTGCCTACCCCTAGATTTAACACGTGGTGCTTTGTATTAGTGATGCCCTAGACCAAGTACCACCCCGCAATATTCTCTTGTGTCTAAATGCTACATACAGTGACACACACACTCATTTTAACCAGAAATAGGCCTGGATTTAACCCTAGGCGCCCCTGAGTTAAACATGTGTTACAGGGAATCATTGTCTTCCCTTTAAGTACGACATGCCTGCTCATACACACATATGCACTGCTCTTACACATGTCTGCCCACAAAAACACACATATACGCTGCAGTTTCCTGTACATACACACTTGCCAGTACTCACACATATGCACTACCCTTATACACACCTGCCCAAACATACATAAACTGCTCACACACACATGCCTCCCCATAAATATACACTGCCCTTGAACATACTTACACAGACGTATACACTATAAGACAAATACACTCCTAATATACACACATATACACTGCCCATACAGACGTACACATATACACTGCCCATACACACGTACATATATACACTGCCCATACACACATACACATATACACTGCCCATACACACGTACACATATACACTGCCCATACACACGTACACATATACACTGCCCATACACACGTACACATATACACTGCCCATACACACGTACACATATACACTGCCCATACACACGTACATATATACACTGCCCATACACACGTACACTGCCCATACACACGTACACATATACACTGCCCATACACACGTACATATATACACTGCCCATACACACATACACATATACACTGCCCATACACACGTACACATATACACTGCCCATACACACATACACATATACACTGCCCATACCCACGTACACTGCCCATATACACGTACACATATACACTGCCCATACACACGTACATATATACACTGCCCATACACACATACACATATACACTGCCCATACACACGTACACATATACACTGCCCATACACACATACACATATACACTGCCCATACCCACGTACACTGCCCATACACACGTACACATATACACTGCCCATACACACGTACACATATACACTGCCCATACACACGTACATATATACACTGCCCATACACACGTACACATATACACTGCCCATACACACGTACACATATACACTGCCCATACCCACGTACACATATACACTGCCCATATACACGTACACTGCCCATACACACGTACACATATACACTGCCCATACACACGTACACATATACACTGCCCATACACACGTACACTGCCCATACACACGTAAACATATACACTGCCCATACACACGTACACATATACACTGCCCATACACACGTACATATATACACTACCCATACACATGTATATATATATATACACTGCCCCTCGTTTTGCACATCAGACCCCCCCTCGTTTTGCACATCAGACCCCCCCCTCGTTTTGCACATCAGACCCCCCCTCGTTTTGCACATCAGACCCCCCCTCGTTTTGCACATCAGACCCCCCCTCGTTTTGCACATCAGACCCCCCCTCGTTTTGCACATCAGACCCCCCCTCGTTTTGCTAATCAGACCCCCCCTCGTTTTTCACATCAGACCCCCCCTCGTTTTGCACATCAGACCCCCCCCTCGTTTTGCACATCAGACCCCCCCCTCGTTTTGCACATCAGACCCCCCCTCGTTTTGCACATCAGACCCCCCCTCGTTTTGCACATCAGACCCCCCCCTCGTTTTGCACATCAGACCCCCCCTCGTTTTGCACATCAGACCCCCCCCTCGTTTTGCACATCAGACCCCCCCCTCGTTTTGCACATCAGACCCCCCCCCTCGTTTTGCACATCAGACCCCCCCCCTCGTTTTGCACATCAGACCCCCCCCTCGTTTTGCACATCAGACCCCCCCCCCCTCGTTTTGCACATCTCTTACCTTTCTCTTCTTCCTTTCTGCTTTCTCTTCATCCTCTCCTTCTGGTTTGCCGCTCACTCTCAGTGCAGTGCGGCTGCGCACAGCTGTTTATGCTGAGCGCCGGGGCTGAGATCACACCGGTAAGTGTGCCCTTAATGTTGGACTGGTTAGGGAAATCCGTGATCTCCCCAACCAGTCCTGCACGCTGCAGCTGCTGATCGGGCAGCTGTGCACCGAGGGCACTTACCTCACACAGCCCTGGGGGGGATTTCTCTATTATGGGTCCCCCCCGCATGATTTCCTGGGGGGGATCTGTCCCCCCCGGTTCCTACGCCCCTGCCCCGACCGGAGCTAAGAAATCATTAAACGGCCAAATAATATTTATGTCTTTTTTTCGGCTCGTTAATTTCTAGCGTCAAAAACTTTATTCCTTCTGCAAATGGGAAAAAAAAGTCAAAGCCCAGACTTTCCTCCTGATTTATTCCTCCTTTAATTTTATTTTTCCGAGCTCCAGGTACCAGGGGTGCAGAGAGCGTTTAACAAGCAGATAGAATTCCTCCTCCATTATGCAGAATCATCGCGGGCTCCGGAACCCTGAGATATCACGGAATACATTACAGACACATTGAAGCTATTAGAAAAAAGGGAAAAAAAAGGTTTTATTACCGGTTAATTATTAAAGAAATAGTCCGCCGATCCGCCGCCCGCCTTTCACAGGCGTTTCGTGTCATTTAGCGGGAAGTTCTAGGAAACGAGATCCTACGTGTAATACGGGGAAAAGAACAGCGATTTCTGGATTGTAGCAAAAGAAAATAGAGGTAAGATGAGGATATCGGGGTAATTACCTCGGCAATGCGGTTCTCTGTGGGATTTAGTTGGATCTGTTTCTTATTTTTTTCCCCAAATTCCATCTTTTTTTTTTTTTTCAGAAAATGTTTGATTTTTTTTTCCCAAACAGCTCCAGCTTTATACACCAAAAAAATAAAATAAATAGAATAGAATAATGGAAATCGACGGATCTGCGCAAAGGCTCCTCCCTTTTAGTAGAAGCTGATTGGCTCTGGCAGCTTCTGGGGGTCATTCCGATGGAATCCCGCCGCTCTGTGTTTACGTTGCATCGCTTTATCGCCGTGGAATTGTTTATATTTCCTGTAAAGACAAAAAAGAGGACAAACGTGTTTTTGTTTTTTTGGCAAGGACTTTTTTGGGCCAAAAAAGCTGAATTAGAAATATGTATGAAAAGTACTTAAACCACTGATTTTGTGTTGTTTTTTGCTATTTCTGAACTCTGTTTTGTAACGTTTGTAACCAGATGGTATAAAATATGTTACCTTATTCATTATGCTTTACAAGGCTGATTATGCCATAGAAAGTCATGGAATGCGGTTTATAACGGAGGACTCCCAGTTTATTGTTTGTTTCTGGCATCAGATTACAAATACGTTTATAAAAATTATCTTTTTTTACCCCAGTTGTAGTTTTTGCCCCATAATATAAAGTTTTCAGGCAGCTGCATATCAGCCGTTTGAACTGCCGGCCTCGACATCTCGCGAAGAGAGAAGCAATCATATATATAAACATACAGTCCCTGCCACTCCTCCCATATCCTGTTGCTGATTGGTTCAGGCAGTCTCTGTACGGCTGAGGGTGGGAACTTCTGGAGAGGGAATTGATCGGATAACGCTAGCTCTGCCACAGGCTGCCTCCAGCCCCTGCTTCTATACGATGAGCTGTTAAGGCTACAGGTTGCATGATTTTTATTATTACGTTTTATTTGTAGATTTCATCCAATTAGGGTATCTTAGTAAATGAATTAAGTTGCGGCGGCGACATTTCCCCTTTAAACGCGCGAGATATGCGCGGGGCTCTTTACTCGCAGGGGAATATTTATCTGGAAGTGGAACATTTGTTGCAATAACCTGTAATGTAGATGAAGAATATTAATTGCTTCCGTAATCAAGCCGGGCTCTCGAAAACATTCCCGCCGGAAGCTGAATCCGGCTCTTATGTGTAATTATCTGAAGCCATATCCTCTCAGGCCTGCCGGAAAACGTGATTTTCCACAAATGAAATGAAATGACCCCATTGTTTGAGTTAAAGCCTCAACCCCGGGCCTCTTATCGCGCTCGCTCACGGCTCTCTGACATTAATGCCGGAGACGAGAGCCACTCGGCTCGCTCCTCCAACTCTTTGCTATCTCATTTTCCTTTAATAAGTCGAGCACTACAAGGAAAATGCAAACATTTTTTTAAGCACAGCTTTTTTCTGGCGTTTTAATATCTTGATACTTTGTTGTGTATGTGGAATGATTTATCATTGATGCAAAACACCTAAAAAGTAAGTGACAGTAAGTAAGTAAGTGATAAAGTTTAACAGTGGAAACATAACTTTTGCTGTGAAGGTGGTCGACAAGAGGAAACGCCTCCCAGCAGAAGTGGCAGAGGGAATATAAACATGACTTCATATTTTGTGAGTAATAGACGAGGGCATGCGAGGTCAGTGTGACTTTGCATGCCCTCATCTATAGTGTCCAAAATTCACCTCCACACACACATGCACTAAATGTATTTTAAAAAAAGAAATAATGAAAAAACTAAACAGAAGTAGGGGAAATTGGTATTTCCTTCTTATTTTGGAACATGAGCAAACGTTTTCATGGTACTAGAGCTGACTTAGATGGTGCGAGATTGAGCCCAATGTTTCCACGTGGGAGATGAGTAGAAGCCAGAGTCAGAACTGGTAAGAACGCGCCTTGCCTTCCATCTTTAGGTCCTCTGGTATCTGTAGCTAAACTCTGGCTCAGCTCATGCGCAAACGTGACAAGACGAGGTCTACCTTGCCCCCAACTTATGACCCACCAACCACGGCAAAGCATGAATCATAATTATCCCGATAGTGAATGGCTGGACGCCGGTAATCCATTCACTGCTAGACATTTAAGAAAGGGCCCGAGCTGCAAAATAGAACACATTTTGCTCCTATGATTCCTCCCGAAATCCGACTCGAAATGCCAGCGAAAGTGTGACATTAGAAACGTATAAATGGGCTTCATGTGGCTCCTGGGCCCGATTCCTTCTTTATATATTATTTTTTACCATAAATATGTCAGCTCAATTAAACCCAAACCGGTATCTTTTCTCCTTATTTTCATACTCATTATAAGGCCGTCTCTTCTTCTCCTTACAGTTGTTTAGTACGTGGAAGACTTTAGCGAGGCGCGTGATTTGGGGCCGCTCATAACCCAGCCGCGTCTTCGTAAAACCATCACCTTCTGCTAATTAGTGCCGAGCCAGAACCCTTCTCCCCGGCGTCTCGTCTGACAACCAGACAGCTTGCAGTTCTTTCTACCAACCCGCGGAACATGCACTTCCCTCCGTTAATTAACTCAGCGGACCGCTAATTTTTATAGTATGTTTACAAATGACCCAAGACCCATCACGCGGCGCTTTATTTCATGCGCTAATAACGAGATAACGTCACGGCCCAGGAGTAAATCGTGAACAACAGAGCTCCGTGCTCAGATCTCCTACGATGAAGATTTTCTTCCACTACCCAGAAAGTTCAAAGACAAACGATCCAGAAATAATCAAACACTCATCAGATTGCCCTAAATTAAAAAAAGGAGGGGATGGTTTAGTTTTAATGACTGGAAATAGGGAGGAAACAGAGAAAAGCAACAATGTTACAACATATAAAGGTGGGAACAGAGATCAGATCACCATAGCAACTAACGACGCTACTAATTGGACCATTGCTGATAAGACCACTTATCATACTAACAAGAAACCGGAAAGAGTCGTATTACCCAAGCGAAAACGGTTGAACTATGTAAATTTCAGTGTTTGAGGTAAATATCAGCCCCGTCTTTTCTAGTTCAAAGCCCTCGTTCCGTTTCCTCTGTCCTCGTGAAATTCCGAGAATTAGACGCCATCGTCCCATCTCCTTATCCCTGAAAGCCTAGAAGATTCCCTGCCTTTACTCCGTTCCAGGACCAAGTGGTTCTTGTAGAATCAAAGAGGAAGGAGCTGAGATTTACCCCAAACATAAAACTTTATCTACATCGGGCCAACAATGGGTATCCATTCCGACTAACGTCCCCAACTAATATAACTCATTTCTGGTCTTATCAATATATGGCAACCGATGAATGGTCCAATTAGCAGAGTCATTTTATTAGTTGCTATGGTGATGAGAGCTCTGTTCCCACCTCTTTATATGTTGTAACATTGTTCCTCTCTATTTCGTTTCATTAAACATCTCCTCATTTGCCACGGGTCCTTTATAACTACCGGCAGTCCGCTGCTCTGCGGCGACTTTTTGTTTTCCCGCCGTATTATTTCGGGATCGCGCGTAGCTCCGGCTTTTTGCACTTTCTGGGCGTTTGGCAGATATTTCATCTTGCGAGATCTGAAGGCGATCGGCGCTCCTTTGTTTGCAGCTGAATGGAATTTCACATTCAACATTAAATTAAAGGCAGAATACGGCATTTCCATCTCACCCGGTTTGAAATCAAATATCCAACAGAAAGAGAAGCGCCTGAGCTCGGCTTCTCAATGGATGTAAAGAATAATGAGAGCGGCCGCGTACCGGCACCGGCTATACACGCCGCGCAAACCGAGCGACTTCACAGCTTATTAGAGACCCGGCTACGGAACGAGTGATTTCCACCCGAAAGATAATTCTTACTAAAACGCTTAACAAATCAAACGCCGTCTGTATTACTGTTATCTTGCCTGGTTTTTTTTTTAGTTAGTTTAATCAGGATTTAACCCCTACTTCGCCAGCTTTGCATTTGTTAACGTCCGATATGTAAACGGCGCGTTTGAGTCCGGGATGCGCAGCCGCTGGCGGCTTTCGCGTTATTGGCCTTTATGTGCCAAAGAAGAACAGTTTGAGGAAATGAAAGGGTTAAGAATAAAGCTGTGCAAAATTCCCGGATCAAATTAAGCAAAAGAAACCCAGACCCTGTCGTCAGATCGGCCCCCTGTCGGCCCCCGTCTAGTCCCCCGTTTCTCCTGCTGTAACGACTCAAACCTTAATCAGTCGTCGGTCTCGTCTTGAAATTCAGGAGCCGGATGTCTATCCCATGCATGTGTAATACTCTCACTGTATTACCCTCTACCACCTCTGCTGGGAGGCTGTTGCAGCTGCACAGGCTGTAGCTTCTCTGAAGAAGGGGGTTTTGAGGTTTTTCTTCAATATTGAGAGGGAGGGTGAAAGCTGGTAGTTGGGGGGAAGTAGCTTCTTGGGGTATGGGGCAGATGGGGCAGCACGAGGGAGTCCTTCACCAGCAGCCAGGAATGAATTCCTAGTAGCGAGTTAGTAGATCTATAATATTTAATGACAGTCGATGAGGACTCGGTGATCGGGTTCATCGCCATCTGCTCCATATCCGCATCACGGAGCCACGGGCCACTTACCGCCTTACTCCCCGATATATTCACTCCAAAGCTTGATACAAAGTTACTTGCAACAACCTTCAAGGTTACTTTGACAAAACGCAGCTACATGTGGATTTTTCATGGCCTCCCCCCAAAGGGTTAATCGAAAAACATCTGCAAAAGGCGGCGAACAAACTTTCCCAACAAAATCCTAAAATGGTTTTTCACCGGGTGGTAAAGTCCTAACATCACTGATTACGGGAATGGCTGTTCCACGTCTCAGTATGCGGCACCAGACTCTGTATCTACAGAATCACCCAGCGGGGTATAAAGTCTGAGACAGCAAGAGGACAAATAACTAACCTCTCGCTCCCAGGAAATTTCATATGTTTTATATGTTTTATTTCAAAAAATTACACAGTTCTAACGTCTAAATTTATAAATGTAAAATAATCAAATCTAGAAATTAATACTGTGCCTATAATAAATAATATAATAAAATAATATGAAATATAATAAAAAATGAATCCTATAATAATATAAAATAATATAATAAAATAATAAATAATATAAAAAATAAAGTACATAATAATATACCATAATATAATATAAAATAATAAAATAATAAATAATATAAAAAATAAAATAATATGAAATCTAAATCAAATAATACATAATAATATACCATAATATAATATAAAATAATAAAATAATAAATAATATAAAAAATAAAGTACATAATAATATACCATAATATAATATAAAATAATAAATATAAAAAATAAAATAATATGAAATATAATAAAAAATGAATCCTATAATAATATAAAATAATATAATAAAATAATAAATAATATAAAAAATAAAGTACATAATAATAAACCATAATATAATATAAAATAATAAAATAATAAATAATTTAAAAAATAAAATAATATGAAATCTAAATAAAATAATACATAATAATATACCATAATATGATAAATAATAATAATATAAAATAATATAATAAAATAATAAGTAATATAATAAAAGATAGTAATAAAAAATAATATAATAAAGATACATGCTGTAGCTATAATAACCAGAAAGCACAATGAGATCGAGCACCGCTCCGGCGCCGTACATTTACTGACAAGATGAACATTATTGTGTCAAAGGCAGAACGATCGCTTCATTGAGAGAAACCTGGTTGCATTAAAATGAAGGATATTAACTTTATAAGCAGAGACATTTTCCCAGATGCTGATACCCCCAGAGGCGTTCGAATCTGCAAAAGAACACCATCAGAGATGAAATTAAATTCCTGAATAAGCCCGGGGTGGGCAGAAACTTGTGTGGTTTCCAAATGTTTAGATTAGTGAATTAAGTAACACAGCGGAATTTTTTTTTACACATTCTTTAATTGTCTTTTTCCTGTAGGCTGAGACTCCCTACCCCTCACCCGCTGTACGGGGGGTAATAAGGATTAACTCAATGTTTTAATGCGTGGTGGTTACCCCGGTCTGTGAATAGTTAGGGAATGGAGGATAGAGGGTTAATGTTTATAAAGTTATATATTTATTTATTTTATTTTTTCATCATTTTAGCAAAGCACTGCATTCGTCCGGCACAGGCTGATGAAGTCCTTGCTGTTTTGTTGCAGTTGGTCGGTTCTGCAAATCCGGACACTGAGCTAGAATCGTAGAGCGGTGGCTGGTTCTAGAGCGCAGAACCTCGAGCTAAAACCATTATGAAACTGTTTTTTCTAGAACACTCAGGTAGAATCATAATGAAGAGGTTGGTTCTAGAACGCTGAGCTAGAATTGTAACAAAAGGTTGTCTTTTAGAACGCAGAACACTGAGCTAGAATCAGAATGAAGTGTTTGGTTCTAGACCGCACAACACTGACCTAGAATCGTAACTAAGTGGCTGCTTCTGGAACAAAGAGCATTTTTCTGGGATCAGAAGTTACAGGTAAGTTGATATTTTTCTCACGGACTGCTTTTACTTTTTACTCGCGGGTTTTATGTCTGAATATTTTGTGCTGCGCGCACATAGTATTTTGAGGGATAACCACACGTTCTAGGTGTCCCATTTATTCATGCACATTATCTGAAGTGGAAGCAGAGCGTGGATATTTTTTTCGCAGGTAATGTGCCGGTGAAAATGTTTTTTACATGACTCTCCCTTCTGTCTCCGCGAGCAGAAATCTCTGCCCCGTGGATCGAGCCGCCGCTGCCGCCGCCGCCGTAATGAGATACTTTTCATGCAGCCGCATCGAGCTCCCCGCGGCTGAAGAGCAAATAGCCTGTAATAATAAACACAATTCCCTCCCGGCGGGTCTGACGCTTAACCTCGGCAAAAGTCAATATCAGCTTATTACGGAGCTCAGAGGCAGAGGAGTAACTCGCAGCGCCAACGCGACCCACCTGAGCCAATCGCTACCCCCGAGAAACCAACGCGGGCTTCGCAGACGGCTTCCTATTAACATTCTTATTAATCAACGTATACGGCATGGCATCCATACAGCCCTCAGACACTAAACCAGACCCGTCTTTATAATGCTTATCACGTATAGAGCAGACCCCGCCGGCACATCGGCCCCATCCGGCCCCATCCGGCCCCCGTCTAGTCGCCCGTTTCTCCTGCTGTAAAGAACTTAATCAGTCATGGGTCTCGTTGGCCTTTAGCGAACTTGCAAATTGGCGCCACTAAATGACGCAGGACTCACAGCTTAGTGAATAGGTCACAATGCACGAGCCGCCAACAAGACGGAGCCTGATTGGCTTAGCTCAGAACGCCCCCCGTTAACCTTTGCGGCGATTCCGGTGCCGGCAATGTTTTCTCCTTTGTTCAATCGCTGCGGCTTTGCCATCGATAACCCAAAACCCTCATAAACATTCTTAAACATGGTTTCCTGGCTGAGCACCATAAGAGTAGTAGTCCGCAGCACATACCGGGGCAAATACCGAGCTCACCCCGTCCCCTGTGCTTCCGGTCCGGACTCTGCATATTCCATTATTCCCTCCCAATCACCTTTTTGTGAAAAGAAATGAGTAGTTTTGATCGTCACGAATCTCTTTGAAATCATTGAATCCGAGCGACTTCGCCATTTTTTATCCCCACCGGACTTTTTCATTGACTCGCCGCGTTCTGCGGTTATTAGAAAATTCATTCTTTCTATAGAACGTCGCCGTGTAACCGGCGCGTAGCGACCCCCCCCCCCCGCGCTCGCCCCCCCCGTCCCGTAAGGAATGGTTACTTTGAAACAATTCCTTCTGTATGAGTCTCCGCCGGTATCCGGGGGGCTCGCGATTCCCATTCACTGGATATTCAGCCGCCTCGGAGTTACACCGAGATACGATCGTTTCCTTTCACTCTGTTCTCCGGCGGTAATCGCAGAGGACGTCCGCTTGGTGAATGGCGGAGAAAAAAAAGACAAATTCATCCTTTTGTATTTTTTGTACAAAAAAATTCTGAATCTTTTAGGATTCAGAGAAAGGGAATTAAAAGATATATATATATATAGTTTGTTAACCCCTTCGGTATGAGACGAGTTACAGTGAGGACTCTTTCCTAGAAGAAGACATTAACACTTTAATGGCGGGATCACGATCTTAAATCTTAAATCTTTCCCTTTTATGGATTCTTCTCCTGTTCGAAGAATGTTCCTGTTTTCAGACTTCAGTCTCGGCGTCTCTCTGGCTTTTATCAGATGGAAGTTTCTATGGTATTCGTCTAAAACGCAGAATGCCGCCTGTCGCTGTTTAAAGCCGCGTAGGTTGTCCAGTCACCATACCTGGGAACTTCTTCACTCCGGAGCCTGACGTCAGCAGAAAACACCCCCATTTACAGGGAAAATGGTTTCTTTGGGGGTTTTTTGGTTTTTGGGGTCCGCATGGTCTGTACTTAATGCGTGGAACTGGGAGAAAAAATGAACAAAAATTGGGGCTTTATAAATTTGGGAACAAAATTTGTTGTTCGACTCCAACATTCACTCACTCACTCTCTCGTACTCTCACTCACTTTCTCACACTCTCATTCTGACACACTGTCTCTGTCACGCTCTCAGAGTGTCTCCCTAATTTCTCCGCCGACCACTTCCGCATCTCGCAGCTCAACTTCTTCTCTAGTAGCCTCTCCTCTCTTCTGTCTTCTTCTTTGTTCATCTGCATCCCCGCGGACATGACATCCCACTAAAGTCCCGCAAAAATAGCAGAGCTTCAGATGACGTCCTCTCCCCTGATTGGATGAAGGTGCTCCCAGAAGCTCAGCCATTTTACCCAAAGATAGCCTCCCGTGAATTTCCGCAAAAATGTCAAAATTTACAGCGACACTCTCTCCCCGATGCTCTAATCAGGGGAGAGGACGTCATCGGAAGCTCCACCATTTTTGCAGAAGTTCATAGGGAGGTCGTGTCAGTGGGGATGAGGATGAAGAAAGAAGAAGACAGAAGAGGAAGAAGATGCTAGAGAAGAAGCTGAGCTGCAAGACACAGAAGTGTGAGAGAGAGAGAATGAGAGTGTGAGAGCAAATGAGAGTGTGAGAGAGAGAGCGAATGAGAGTGTGAGAGAGAGAGAACGAATGAGAGTGTGTGAGAGAGAGAGAACGAGAGTGTGAGAGAGAGAGAATGAGAGTGTGTGAGAGAGAACGAATGAGAGTGTGAGAGAGAGAGAGAATGAGAGTGTGAGAGAGCGCGAGCCAAAGAGTCCACAGATTTCGCCTCGTTTTCGGAGATTTCGGATGCACGTGTCTAGTCGGTGCGTTCTTTGCTGGACTCGTGACGGGATTGTTGATAGGATCGTTTCCCGGACCTCAAGCGCTCCCTACTCTTGTACAGCGCTGCGGAATATGATGGCGCCATATCAATCCTTCATGCAATCATCATGTATGTTTATTTGGACTCCGTGGAGTCTCCCGGGCTGGCATCGGTTTTGCGGCAGACTCTGCTAGACGATCGCCGCTCGATTGGGATAACGGTCCGCGTCCCTGGCGCTCCTCCGGAAACGTCCGCCGTGATGTTGGCGCCTCGCAGATCCCCGCGCCGGCTGCTCTGTATATATTTATTCGATTGTTAATGAGAAATTCCTCAGCTGTCATCGCGGGGCTCCGGGATCTCGCCCCCCGGCTATAAATCAAAATGTAATTACGCAACAAACGTGATTCTGTGAACAGGGGCAATAAATCACGGAGCGCTGGGAGATCGAATCGCCCCCCGCGGGAAATGAGACTAACCCCCCCGTGCTGCCGGGACCCGGGAAAATGGATTTTTAAATTCTCTCCTTTTTTCTTAAATTGTGAAATTGCGGCGCGCGAGCAGCCTGTGATTGGCAGGACATTTCCATTGCCTGGTTTATTTTAAACTCCTGCCAACTGGACTGAATTATCATGAAGTCCCTACATTTTTGTCAACAAAAAAATGGCATTTCATGTTTAAAAAATATGAAACACTAAATGCTGTCTACTAAAGCTGCTGAATTTAACAGCATTAGAGACATCATCCCCGGTCCTGCTGAACGCCCCGAACCCTTCCAGAGAATAAGTTATTCCCACAAGTGTGAAATTTTGCCTCATTCTTTATTTTTCGGGGAATGCTTAATTGTCACGTGACACAAACGCCGGCACTGATAGGTTGTTGCCATGAAAACTGAAAAAATAAAGATTTTAAAAGAATAAAATGACACCCGCAGGGCTTTATTCGCTTAACGTTGCTAAGTTACTATGTCACGAGCTCCACGTCAATCTTTGTATGGAACCCAGCTGGGCACCCAGGGCCGACGTGTCACGCCTGAGACCGCAACCAAACAAGCCAACGATTCAGGATCTCCCTACTGGGGACGAGTGATTTCATCAATTCCATTTACAGATAGCTGCCAACAGTCTTGAATTTGCTGAAGCAGTCTTGACAACCAGGCTAATGTCACAGATTGCTCATCTATTGGAATTGGTGGCAACACAACATGCAAAGCATGTCCATATTAAACTAATTTAAAGTAACAGCGCCTTGCACGGCCGGGGAGAGGGGCATATAAAGGAATTTGGTGAATGCAAACATTTGCCATTAAAATACAGGTGAGAAAATATATTTCATAAAAATAAAAACCAAGCTGTGATGCCTCTAGGCACTTCTTACAAAAGGGGGTGGTAGATAAGTGGAACAGCCTTCCAGCCGAGGTGGTAGAGGGTAATACAGTGAGGGGATAGACATACGGCTCCTGAATCTAAGACGAGACCAACGACTGTTTAAGGTTTGAGTCGTTACAGCAGGAGGAACGGGCGACTAGACGGGGGCCGGATGGGGCCGATCTGCCGGCAGGGTCTATGTGTACTATAAACTTTTTAATGATTGTTTCCTTGTTGAGCTCCTCGCTGTGAGAGGAAAAAGGGTTAAAATAAATTAATGCATTTATTTCTTTTGATAATTTGCTTAAATAGTTTTTTTTTTTTTAAAGATTCCTGAGATTCCTTTTTTTTATACTTTTAAGCATTTTCCCCCGCATATAATAACCTCATGTTTTA